>NC_084746.1:27539051-27571551 GCF_033978785.1 Entelurus aequoreus
AATATTAATAATGAACAACAAGACATTATATCATTCCTGGCAATTGTAATCAAAGCATGGATTAATCTTTTAATACAATATATTTACAATAACTCAAGTGAATATAAGTTGTTGCTCTTGTTCTGATAAAACTGCCACATTGGCTTTCATCACACTGATGGGTACCTTTCACATTTGAGCCGATACGCTACCAATTCCCGGTACCTGGGAGTCAATACTGGTACCATAATGTGGTAATATATTGGAATTTGTTCAACAATAACATTAAATATATATTTCGACACTGAACTGATAATGATAATTGAGTTATCCGGTTGTTATTATATAACTTTGTGTTGATTTGCAAGTCCAAGACGTTAGAATGCAGTAGTGTAGATGCTACGGTGTGTTGCCATAGTCGGGAAGTAGTCTTTGCCATTAAAGTTGAAAGTGCCAGTCTGGTCTTTTGTGTGACCCTACAAAGTGTTTAAACTGTACTTATTATACAGCAGCTGTTTGATTGTAACTTGCATCTTAGTTGTAGTTATGATGAACAAATTTGGAGGTGTTGAAATCGGCACATCTATGGCAAATCCAATGTAAATTAGCATCAGGCTAGGGCATTTTTCAAAGTGAAGTCTTACTTTTTAGTGCTTTGTATCAGGCATACTTGCGTGGTAGGATGGACTTCTCCTTTCGGCATGTGAAACCATTAATGTTAATCAGTAGCATGTCTATGGCAAATTAAATGTAAATTAGCGTCGAGCTAGCGCATTTTGAAAAGTGGAGTCTTACTTTTTAGCGCTTTATATCACTTCTCCCTTCGAACCAACTGAAGAAGAGTTGATGCATTTTGTTTGATTTGATGTACCACTACCATACTTGCTTTGTGGGTATGGACAATTGCAACATTATCATTCGAGGCAGTCCACTACGAATACGCCTGTTTGCCCGCCAAGTGTTTGAGCTTGTAATAAAAGTACCGAAATATGATAGACTTAGACTAGACTAGACTTAGACTTCCTTTTTATTGTCATTCAAATTTGAACTTTACAGCACAGATAAGAACGAAATTTCGTTACATAAGCTCATGGTAGTGCAGGATAAAAAAAAGCAATAAGGTGCATGTATAAATAAATAAATATATATAAATAATATATAAATATATATATAAAATAAATAAATATATATAAATAAATAGATTACCGTACAGATAAATATATTGCACTTTTTCACATGCGTCCACGTTTATGGATGTATGTTATATTGTCTTTTTTATTCCAGCGCTTAATCCATTTTGGGGGGAGTTGAGGGGATAATTATGATGCGTTCAAGAGTCTTACGGCTTGAGGGAAGAAGCTGTTACAGAACCTGGAAGTTCTGCTTCGGAGGCTGCGGAACCTCTTTCTAGAGTCCAGCAGTGAAAACAGTCCTTGGTGGGGGTGGGAGGAGTCTTTGCAGATACCGTTTGATTTCACGTGGATCAGTACCTGGTAGTACAGGCAGAATTCTGTCTGTACTTCAGTAAGACCAAAAGTACTGAGGTCTGTACCAGTATACTGACTTCTTGTTTGCTCTACCCACATTGGATCATGTATGTTTTTAAACGATAGAAGTAGAAATATTCAGTTCCAGGGTTAAACTTTCGCATTGTAAAATCCTTCCTTGTACAGACAATGTTGTGTTACTTTTGAATAATTTTAACAGCCACACACATTTAAACATAAGTTAAGCTTAGGTAAAATTATATTAAAATAAAGTTAGAAATAGTCTTAACAATTAATTGTCCAACTATGGTAGGCCTATGTGTACCACTAGTGGTACGCCGGCCTCATCAAGTGGTACGCCAAAGAAATCTGTAAATGTACATGGAGAATCATTGTTAATGATTTGTGCGCATTGTGTGTAATGTTACAGTGGCCAACAATATTAAGTATACCTATTAAATAAAACTTATTTTTTGTTTTAATTGAATACTTAGGCCTACTATGCTACAGCATTTCAATGTTGCTCATTATGGTGGCCAAGTGTTTTCTGAGGTGGTACTTGGCGAAAAAAGTTTGAGAACCACTGCTCTAAACTTTAATAAAGAATGACTAAGGTGTGACAAATCTCATTTTCTAACATTAAAAATCACCATGAAAGGGTAAAAAGAAGTGAACTGTTTTCAATATTACATTCAAAGAGCATTTTAATTTTTTATCATTAGGAATGATCACATTACTATTAAAGGGGTCAAGTTAGGATTTTTTTTCTGCGTCTAAAACATTTCTTTGTGGTCTACATAACATGTAATGGTGGTTCTGTGGTCAAAATATTGCATAGATTATGTTTTACGGCCATCTTCAAGCTGTTTTCTTCAGGAAGTGTTTTTTTTTGTGATCGGTCTTATTTACGTGCCGAAGTCCTCCAGGCCAAGCTCCCTTCAACTGCATCTCAATCCCGTCAGCCATGTTGTAGTTTTAGCGGGTCTACTGACAGGTATAAATTAGAACTATACGCTACTTAGTATAAAAAATGACAACAGCTTACGCGCCAAACCGCAGCTCAGAGTACCCACCCTTTTTGGATTCACTCGAGGGAGTACTTGAGAGTGCTCCCCCGGGTGATTCCCTCGTTCTACTGGGGGACTTCAACGCTCATGTTGGCAGCGACAGTGAAACCTGGAGAGGCGTGATTGGGAAGAATGGCTGCCCGGATCTGAACCCGAGCGGTGTTTTGTTATTGGACTTTTGTGCCCGTCACAGATTGTCCATAACGAACACCATGTTCAAACATAAGGGTGTCCATATGTGCACTTGGCACCAGGACACCCTAGGCCGCAGTTCCATGATCGACTTTGTAGTTGTGTCGTCGGATTTGCGGCCTCATGTTTTGGACACTCGGGTGAAGAGAGGGGCGGAGCTTTCTACCGATCACCACCTGGTGGTGAGTTGGCTGCGATGGTGGGGGAGGATGCCGGACAGACCTGGCAGGCCCAAACGCATTGTGAGGGTTTGCTGGGAACGTCTGGCAGAGTCTCCTGTCAGAGAGAGTTTCCATTCCCACCTCCGGAAGAACTTTGAACATGTCACGAGGGAGGTGCTGGACATTGAGTCCGAATGGACCATGTTCCACACCTCTATTGTCGAGGCGGCTGATTGGAGCTCTGGCCGCAAGGTAGTTGGTGCCTGTCGTGGCGGTAATCCTAGAACCCGTTGGTGGACACCGGCGGTGAGGGATGCCATCAAGCTGAAGGAGTCCTATCGGGTTCTTTTGGCTCATAGGACTCCTGAGGCAGCGGACAGGTACCGACAGGCCAAGCGGTGTGCGGCTTCGGTGGTCGCGGAGGCAAAAATTCGGACATGGGAGGAGTTCGGGGAAGCCATGGAAAACGACTTCCGGACGGCTTCGAAGCGATTCTGGACCACCATCCGCCGCCTCAGGAAGGGGAAGCAGTGCACTATCAACACCGTGTACGGTGAGGATGGTGTTCTGCTGACCTCGACTGCGGATGTTGTGGATCGGTGGAGGGAATACTTCGAAGACCTCCTCAATCCCACCAACACATCTTCCTATGAGGAAGCAGTGCCTGGGGAATCTGTGGTGGGCTCTCCTATTTGTGGGGCTGAGGTTGCTGAGGTAGTTAAAAAGCTCCTCGGTGGCAAGGCCCCGGGGGTGGATGAGATCCGCCCGGAGTTCCTTAAGGCTCTGGATGCTGTGGGGCTGTCTTGGTTGACAAGACTCTGCAGCATCGCGTGGACATCGAGGGCGGTACCTCTGGATTGGCAGACCGGGGTGGTGGTTCCTCTCTTTAAGAAGGGGAACCGGAGGGTGTGTTCTAACTATCGTGGGATCACACTCCTCAGCCTTCCCGGTAAGGTCTATTCAGGTGTGCTGGAGAGGAGGCTACGCCGGATAGTCGAACCTCGGATTCAGGAGGAACAGTGTGGTTTTCGTCCTGGTCGTGGAACTGTGGACCAGCTCTATACTCTCGGCAGGGTCCTTGAGGGTGCATGGGAGTTTGCCCAACCAGTCTACATGTGTTTTGTGGACTTGGAGAAGGCATTCGACCGTGTCCCTCGGGAAGTCCTGTGGGGAGTGCTCAGAGAGTATGGGGTATCGGACTGTCTGATTGTGGCGGTCCGCTCCCTGTATGATCAGTGCCAGAGTTTGGTCCGCATTGCCGGCAGTAAGTCGGACACGTTTCCAGTGAGGGTTGGACTCCGCCAAGGCTGCCCTTTGTCACCGATTCTGTTCATAACTTTTATGGACAGAATTTCTAGGCGCAGTCAAGGCGTTGAGGGGATCTGGTTTGGTGGCTGCAGGATTAGGTCTCTGCTTTTTGCAGATGATGTGGTCCTGATGGCTTCATCTGGCCAGGATCTTCAGCTCTCGCTGGATCGGTTGGCAGCTGAGTGTGAAGCGACTGGGATGAGAATCAGCACCTCCAAGTCCGAATCCATGGTTCTCGCCCGGAAAAGGGTGGAGTGCCATCTCCGGGTTGCGGAAGAGACCCTGCCCCAAGTGGAGGAGTTCAAGTACCTCGGAGTCTTGTTCACGAGTGAGGGAAGAGTGGATCGTGAGATCGACAGGCGGATCGGTGCGGCGTCTTCAGTAATGCGGACGCTGTATCGATCCGTTGTGGTGAAGAAGGAGCTGAGCCGGAAGGCAAAGCTCTCAATTTACCGGTCGATCTACGTTCCCATCCTCACATATGGTCATGAGCTTTGGGTTATGACCGAAAGGACAAGATCACGGGTACAAGCGGCCGAAATGAGTTTCCTTCGCCGGGTGGCGGGGCTCTCCCTTAGAGATAGGGTGAGAAGCTCTGCCATCCGGGGGGAGCTCAAAGTAAAGCCGCTGCTCCTCCACATCGAGAGGAGCCAGATGAGGTGGTTCGGGCATCTGGTCAGGATGCCACCCGAACGCCTCCCTAGGGAGGTGTTTAGGGCACGTCCGACCGGTAGGAGGCCACGGAGAAGACCCAGGACACGTTGGGAAGACTATGTCTCCCGGCTGGCCTGGGAACGCCTCGGGATCCCCCGGGAGGAGCTGGACGAAGTGGCTGGGGAGAGGGAAGTCTGGGCTTCCCTGCTTAAGCTGCTGCCCCCGCGACCCGACCTCGGATAAGCGGAAGAAGATGGATGGATGGATGGATGGCCTTTACGTAAGACCCCTGTAAGTTAACAGAACAATTAAACAGTCTTATTAACTTAATTGATAAATATGACAAAGGCTATCTCCATCTGAATTTTTTTTAAATTTTTTGTTGTCACTAGGGATGAGTACCTGGATTTTATAGGCACTGACCAATTTCCTTCGGTACTACCGGGTATTCACGTAAAATCAAGCGGAACCGTACTTTGATGCCTTTGTTGCATGTGACGTCATGTTTGGTTGCAGACTCAACACTTGTTCAAACACTTGAGAAAGAGGCACTCAGAGCGGCCAACAAAGCAAGTATGCCTTTACACACGGTATAGCTCCCACGTTTTCAAAATGCACTAGTTCAATGCTAATTTACACCATTATATACCATATACATGCTACTGGTTAGTAGGGATGTATACCGTGTACTAGTGTTGTCCCGATACCAATATTTTAGTATCGGTACCAAAATGTATTTCGATACTTTTCGCTACTTTTCGATACTTTTTAAAATAAAGGGCACCACAAAAAATTGCATTCTTGGCTTTATTTTACCAAAAAACCTTATGGTACATTAAACATATGTTTCTTATTGCAAGTTTGTCTTTAAATAAAATAGTAAAGGTACAAGACAACTTGTCTTTTAGTTGTAAGTAAGCAAACAAAGGCTCCTAATTTAGCTGCTGAACATATTGTAGTATGCAGTAACATATTGTGTCATTTTCCATTCTATTATTTTGTCAAAATTATTAAGGACAATTGGTAGAAAATGAATTATTAATCTACTTATTCATTTACTGTTAATATTTGCTTACTTTCTCTTATAACATGTTCTATCTACACTTCTGTTAAAATGTAATAATCACTTATTCTTCTGTCTTCTTGGATGCTTTACATTAGTTTTGGAGGATAGCACAAATTTGGGTATCAATCCAAGTACCGTATTTTTCGGAGTATAAGTCGCACCGGCTGAAAATGCGTAATAAAAAAGGGAAAAAAAACATATATAAGTCGCACTGGAGTATAAGTCACATTTTTTGGGGAAATGTATTTGATAAAACCCAACACCAAGAATAGACATTTGAAAGGCAATTTAAAATAAATAAAGAATAGTGAACAACAGGCTGAATAAGTGTATGTTATATGACACATAAATAACCAACTGAGAACGTGCCTGGTATGTTAACGTAACATATTATGGTAAAAGTCATTCAAATAACTATAACATATAGAACATGCTATACGTTTACAAAACAATCTGTCACTCCTAATCGCTAAATCCCATGAAATCTTATACGTCTAGTCTCTTACGTGAATGAGCTAAATAATATTATTTGATATTTTACGGTAATGTGTTAATAATTTCACACATAAGTCGCTCTTAAGTGTAAGTCGCACCCAAACTATGAAAAAAAAACTGCGACTTACAGTCCGAAAAATACAGTAGTTACAGGATCATACATTGGTCATATTCAAAGTCCTCATGTGTCCAGGGACATATTTACTGAGTTTATAAACATAATATAAATGTCAAAAAAACCGAAAGAAGATTTTCTGATGCTGAAAATATCGACGCAATCATAGTAGTATCGACTAGATACGCTCCTGTACTTGGTATCATTACAGTGGATGTCAAGTGTAGATCCACCCATGGCGTTTATTTACATTGTGGCGCCGGTGAGCTACGGTGTTTAGTGAAACATGTTTAGCTATTCCTCGTCCTGCAGGGATGATACTTGTAAGATACTTACTTTATCCGTCGCCATGGAGACGAGGATTAGTGATTTAGAAGTAGCTAAAACACTGCAGACTGCGGATGGACTTTAGCCGCTGGCTAGCTAGCCATGTCTTAAAGCACCTCTTCCTGAGGGCGTTTCAGTGTTATAGCTTCACCTTTATCGTTAGTTTTTAAGCCAAAATGCGTCCATTCTCCCTTTTTTGTCTACACACTGTGTGTGGAGGGGTAGGGTTGGGTATCGTTTGAATTCGAACGATTCCGATTCCGATTCTTTGTTTCGATTCCGGTTCCTGACGATTCTCGGTTCCGATTCTTCTTGTACCATGCCGAGATCAATGTGTTTGACAGGTAGTCCCTGGAAGGTGGTATGTATTTTGGGTTGAGAGTTTTCACCATATCCCTGCAAACATAAACAAACATGTAATGTTGCTGTTACTGTTTAGCCCAGTATCAATTAGCTTAGCTCTAACGTTATTGCTTAACTAACCTAAATGTTGGAGATTCCACCTCTGAAAAGGGATGCAGTCTTTTGACTATGTGTGCAGTGACCTTTCTGTGGCACTCTTCCGTCTGTGGCACCGACACCTTCCCCATTGCCGCTACGGTGAACGGAGTACGCTGAGCACATCGCGGAGCCTGGCTAGCAGGTTGTAAATTGTCTATGAAAAAATATGCGGGCTAATTTGTTAGCTGCCTCAACGTTGGCGCAAAACACATTATTTATTGCATATATATTGTTTTACTTACCGGATTCGGACTGCAGTGCAGCCACCGAGGTGCCAGGCTGGGCGTCGGAGGAAGAGGCAGAGGAGGACGGTCGGCGCAGCGCGTCGAAGACGGGACACGCATTTATTTGTACTCCATGAAATCGGAGGTGCTTCATCATGTTCGACGTGCACCCTCCTAAGCACGAAACAGTCCTGTCGCACGTGTTACATTTCGCAGATATTTCATTTTTTTTAGTAAAATAAAGCCACACTTTCGACCGCCGACGCCCGCTATCCATGCTTGACTGACTCACTCGGCTACATAGGCTCAGCTATGCTAACACTTCCGGCGGTGGGCGCTTCTTCGTTGGTGTTCAGCGGCTTCTTCTTCCGGTCGGCGGACTTATTCTTTTTTTCCGGTCGGCGGACTGGGTATCGAAACTAGGAATCGAAATTTAAACTTTTGAACGATTCCGGGAGAATCGGAAAGTTAGTCCCGATTCCAATCGATACTCGATACCCAACCCTAGTGGGGGGGAACCGGTACCTTTTAGAGGCGGTATAGTACCGAATATGATTCATTAATATCGCGGTACTATACTAATATCGGTATACCGTACAACCCTACCGGGTACCGGTAATTTTTTCTACCGGTTCCTAATTGGGTCCAGGAAGACCGTTAATTAGACAAATTATAGTGCTATCAGTATTTGTTTTTTATCCAGCTGACGGTTGTAATTATGACACGCTGTTAAATTCAGTTCAAGTGCCGCTACGACGCACAAGCAAATGATTATTAGCTTGGAATAATCACAAATAAGGAAGCAACACCACAGAAAAGTTTGTAACAACAATATTTCCTCCTAGTCCCCAAAGTCACGCACGCTAATAAGAGTGAGTGTCAGTTTGACGTGAACGCCACTTAACTCAGGACCGCCGCTACTGCCATTTATCCATTTGACCGTCCTCTAAGCAATCTAGTAATCCACAGGTCAATATTAATCCACTCAACAAAGTGAAACTTTAAAATATTCACTAGGTCATTTCATTTATATAATACACATGTGTACAACACATATAAGTCTGACAACACTGGCTTCCGGCCCGTCACTCAAATAGGTCCATGTGCAATGTAAACACAAATAAGATTAAAGATAAGATTGTTAAAAATGCAACCCCACTTAGCATGCTAGTTGATTGTATTGGTTTATATTTGATAAAATATATCATGTTTAAAGTCTGTGTATGAACATGAATACATATATTTGACCTTATTTGTTATTTTATCACTATGATTTTAAATGTTATTATAGGGACATGCACCTGGGGATAGGTTGATTGGCAACACTAAATTGGCCCTAGTGTGTGAATGTGAGTGTAAATGTTGTCTATCTGTGTTGGCCCTAGATGAATGGATATACTGCATGTAATTGCAATTAATAGAAACACAGTGCTAATAAAAAGGATAATAAAAATGTAATTTTTTCCCACAAATTACATACAGTACCGATGAATACTAGTATTGATAAGAAATATCGGTATCGATAAAATTCTAACGGTATACATCCCCACTGTTTAGCACGGTGGTTCTTAGCCTTGTTGGAGGTAGCGAACCCCACCAGCATTCACCGAATCCTTCTTTAGTGAAAAATAAAATGTTTCCGTATAAACAACTTAAACACTGGAGTTAATTCCACGACTGTATATACCGGTAACGGTTGATATGGGAATCGGTAGTTAAGAGTTGGACAATATCGGATATCGGCAAAAAAGCAATTATCTGACATCTCTAATTCTAACATTACCAGTTGTCGCACAAGTGTAAAAAGAAGCGAGTAAAACAATAAAATGGCCAACTTTAACGTCCGTAGGTCTGCTTACTTCACGCAGCTTCCTTTGTACAGTATATTTATCTCACACTCATGTTAGAATTATTGTTCAAGTATAAACAAAACTGTCAGAGTTTGTATTTTGACGCTCCTGCAAGTTTTTCTGATTTTCAAATTCCGGCTTCGAGCGATGTCATTTTTACCGCAAATCTCAGTAGAATGCACCAAGTCTTCAACCTCAGAAGGTTGTTGGACTAAAGAGGTTCCACTGCATCATTCTAAAGCGAGATGGAGTTATCGAGCCGATCGAGCCGGCTTGTAAAGTTAAGAGGCAGTCGGCCTGGAGACAATAGTTTAGGGAGCGTCTATAAAGTTTACCACTGAGAAGGAGATACACTGGCAAGGAGAGTGTAATAAATTCACGATGTGCGGGCCTTCGGCATCACTTCACACATCAGTGCCTTGCTATTTGTTGTACAACAACATCAAATTGGGAAAATATGTACTGCAGTTGCAATGTTTGAGATTTTTGTCGCCATTATTACTGCCACAGATTTAATAAATGTGCAATGTCATTTGAACAATCCAGTGATCTGGAGTTAGTCGCACAACAACAGCTTGGGGAAATTAGATCCCGCCGAGCTCCAAGAGTCGCAGTTGGCTCGGACTAAACGTTGGCACATTTGAAACACAGGTGCTTGTTGGAACTGCTGGTGAATTAAAACAATACAACGGGAAGGGAAAGAGACGCTCACGAAAACTCAGACATGTCAAAAGTACACTTCCTTCATTAACGGTGTTGCAAAAATTAGTTAGAATCATACATAATGTTGGATATAGACAACATAAATTATAAATAATAAATGGGTTATACTTGTATAGCGCTTTTCTACCTTCAAGGTACTCAAAGCGCTTTGACAGTATTTCCACATTCACCCATTCACACACACATTCACACACTGATGGCGGGAGCTGCCATGCATGGCGCTAACCAGCAGCCATCAGGAGCAAGGGTGAAGTGTCTTGCCCAAGGACACAACGAACGTGACTAGGAAGGTAGAAGGTGGGGATTGAACCCCAGTAACCAGCAACCCTCCGATTGCTGGCACGGCCACTCTACCAACTTTGCCACGCACCCTTTATACATTGAATCGAAAACACTGAAATTCCACGACATAGTGAATTTGCAGCTAAAATTATACACACAGCACATAATCTGCTACCCAATAATATACAAAAATTATTCTTAACAAAAGAGGAAAAATATAATCTTGGAGAAAAATGTAATTTAAAACATTTCTACGCACGTACAACACTTAAGATCTTCAGTATATCAGTATGTGGAATAAAATTATGGAATAGATTAAGTAAATAAATAAAACAATGTACTAATTTAATCCACTTCAACAAACTTTTCAAACTTAAAGTGTTTACAAAGTACAAAGAAGAAGAACCATGATAAACATTCTGAATTTATTTCATCTATCCATTCATTTTCCAGATAATCTTACTTATCTCACCATATGAAATATAACTTACTTCACTAATTATTATTTATGTATTTATTTATTTTTATTGTTATTACTTATGGAGTATATTGTTAATAAATTGAGAACAGGAAGTGAACAAAAGTTTTAGCAACTGCTATGTAAAGGAAAAGGGGTAGGATTAAAATAAACTCTGCTTCTTCCTACTCCTTTTCGAACATGTTGAATAGAGAAACTGGAAATTGTGATGTAACATGTTGTATGCATGCATGTTCCAAATAAGCACAAACTCAAACTTTATTCAAAATTGCCATTTAAGTGCAATTTGAAATTGAGCTTTTTATCGACACGGACCTCCCTTATCCTAAAGTCATTACTTCCTTCTGACTGCCTCTCTTCCAGGAGAGGACTGTAACGATCCGGAGACAGACGATCGGAGGGTTTGGCCTCAGCATCAAGGTAATTTAGGCACTCGCTGATGAGACTTCTTGTTTTCGATGAAGTCGCAGCAAGTCTTATTGATCACGCTGTTGTGCTTCAGGGTGTTTTGTGGCGCTCATTCCATTTCTCATTTGTATCGCAGGGTGGTGCGGAGCATAAAATCCCCGTGGTGGTGTCCAAAATATCCAAAGAACAAAAAGGTATGTTGTATCTTCAGCTGAATGCCTTACAGCACCAGTGTCAAACTCTCAGCATGAGATATTTCATCCGACCATTTGAAAATCAACGTGCATCCGGCCCACATGGCGAATTGAATCAAAAAAACGAATCCTGCATAACTTCAGCAACATCTCATACATACTGTATACACTTTGTGTGTTACAATTGAACCTGGAGGCCACAGTGGTATTAAATGAGTGAATTACACTAACGATTATTACTAAGGATGTCAGAGTACCACCAAAAACAGCAATCATTTAACTATGCATGACTAAAAACGACTCCACTTTAACAAGAAACCCTGTCTGTACTAGTGTTTTGGTACAGGTACAAAATGTATTTCGATACTTTTCTAAATAAAAGGGGACCACAAAAAATTGCATTATTGGCTTTATTTTAACAAACAATCTTACGGTACATAAAACATATGTTTCTTATTGCAAGTTTGTCCTTAAATAAAATAGTTAACATACAAGACAACTTCTCTTTTATTAGTAAGTAAGCAAACAAAGGCTCCTAATTTACTCTGCTGACAGATGCAGTAACATATTGTGTCATTTTCCATTCTATTATTTTGTCAAAATTATTAAGGACAAGTGGTAGAAAATGAATTATGAATCCATTTGTTCATTTACTGTTAATATCTGCTTACTTTCTCTTTTAACATGTTCTATCTACACTTCGGTTAAAATGTAATAATCACTTATTTTTCTGTTGTTCGGATGCTTTACATCAGTTTTAGATGATACTACAAATTTGGGTATCAATTCGATACCAAATAGGTACAGGATCATACATTGGTCATATTAAAAGTCCTCATGTGTCCAGGGACATATTTACTGAGTTTATAGACATAATATAAAAAAAATTTAAACAAAAGAAGAGTGAGTTACGGTGTGTAGTAAAGGATGTTTAGCTATTCCGCGTCATGCAGGGATGATACTTGTAAGAAACATATTTTATTAGTCGCCATGGAAGCGAGGATTAGTGATTTAGAAGTAGCTACAACACTGCAGACTCCGGATGGACTTTAGCCACTAGCTAGCTAGCCATGGTCTTAAAGCATCTCTTCCTGAGGGCGTTTCAGTGTTTTATCAACACCTTTATCTTTAGTTACCAAGCCAAAATGCGTCTGTTCTCCCTTTTCTGTATACACACCGTGTCTGTTTGTAAGTACTCTGTGATTGTGCGCTGCCGAACATGCTCCTCTGCTCGTAAACCAGCAATGACACGACGTGACGACGACGGGGTTGACAGGTACTTTTTAGATGCGGTATAGTACCGAATATGATTCATTAGTATCGTGGTACTATACTAATACTGGTATACCGTACAACCCTAATCGGTACAAAATAAAAAATTAACACCCTTAAATGCTGACAACATTGGCACTTATTTCATTGTTCTGCACCTAAAAATGATGTCTACAGGTAATTGTACCACCAAAATAGACAGAAGTGATTTTAGGCTTGTTTTCTAACGACTTTCAGCCCATTTTGGAACAAACCCTTTCAGCTCCAAAATGTAGACGGGCCTACATCAGCCTGCTGATGTCACTTACAGAATACTGGAGGCAGTTTCATATTGTGTAGTTTGGGCCTGATTTAGTAAAGGTTTGCGTGTACCAAAACACATGCAAACCTGAGAGCATGCGCAATGCTGATCTACTAAACGTGTGCAAAGTGAGTTGCGTCTTTAAAGTGAGCAGAATAAAGCGTCTCTGTCTTCAATAATATGCTAATTGTAGATTGACTATCAAAACACCCACAATACTGGGATGAGAAAATGCAAATATATTATAGAGCATGCGCAATGTGATTCATCACCACATATTTTACCAGCACAATTTAGCGTTTTATTTAGCACATTTGAAGAGGACGCGCAAACTGACCAAGTTCCCCACGCGGCTGTGAGAGAGGACTCCTCCGTTATACATGTACATCTCAACATATTTGGAAGGTCAGAAATAAATAAATAATCGACACATTGTTTATTCAGCAACTTCCTTTTATAATCTCATAGCTGCTGGATGACTTAAGGGGCTGATTAAAACAAACTCAATCATTTTGGTGCCATTGCATATTTTTGGATGACGTTAGTTTTTTTCCTTAATGATTTATAACATATTAGACTTCGACTTTAACTTAGACAAACTTTAATGAGCCACAAGGGAAATTGTTCCACACAGTAGCTCAGTTACAAAAGATGGAAAGGATAAGGATGGAAAGGATAATGCACACTAAGGCACAAAAAGAGGGTGCAAACAAAAGGTATAAAGTAGACTAAAAATTTACCATAGTAGCAATATAAAATATAACATATATGTCATATTTATATATTATATATACAGTGTATAATACCTTCTGAAATATTATATTGTTATATTATATTATATTATTAAAAGTGGTGTCAATGTAATTGCACTGCATGACTGCTTCTAAAATGCCCATAAAACACCACAGGTAGAAGCATGATAACATGAATGTGCAGTAAATGTGGGTGTCACGTGTAAAATCCTTATTTAAATAAGATGGTCTGCACCACTTTAATTGTACATGCACCCTTAGTAGATCACACTAATAGTACACGCTATTTTGTAGATTGCACGCGCTGTTTAGCGCGTCTTATATGGATTTTAGTCAATCGGGCCATACGTGTTTCAGTAGCATTATCACCCCGAATCACAATATTTTCTCGCAGAAGTACAAGGAATGATCAAATATATCTGCCAGATGCATTGTTGCAGGTTGCAGCAACACAGCTAAAGAAAGGGTTAG
Organism: Entelurus aequoreus; assembly: GCF_033978785.1. Lineage (NCBI taxonomy): Eukaryota > Metazoa > Chordata > Actinopteri > Syngnathiformes > Syngnathidae > Entelurus > Entelurus aequoreus. Next base: position 27,553,359 of record NC_084746.1, read on the forward strand.
CCTGCATACATTTCCAAATGATGGGAATGTGACAAAAGTGAGGACATCTCTAATCAAAGTGACTCACACAAAATGGGACAAACTAATGGAGAAGGGTGTAATTTGCAGCCATCATTTTTATGATTGTGACTTGGAAGTAGAAGGGTTTGGGTTGGAGTTTAGATGGAAAAAATTTAAATACTCAAGCCAAATGCAATCTCGAAAATCAGGAGGGGCCTTGAGGGGGGAAAATACTGAGTCAGAACTCGTGGAAAAACAGAAAAAGAAGAGCAGCCCGACACTCAAAAACAAGAGAAAAAGAAGCCAAGCCGGTAATGTTTTATTTGGCATCCTCTTCTACTGATGTTTTCCTCAAGATCCTTGAGGAAATGCTGAAAGAGTATGAGGAAACACAGGTTATGGTGTCTATGGAAGAGGAAAAGCAGGGAAGTCCGGAAATGGCGATTATTTTATATTTTGATCACATTGTTAACTACTTTTCCAAATAATATGAAAATTGCTAAAGTTGCACCAATTTATAAGACTGGAGACAAACATCAATTTACAAATTATAGACCTGTTTCTTTACTTCCACAATTTTCTATAATCATTTAAAAACTGTTCAATAACAGATTAGAGAGTTTCATAAATAAAAATAGAATACTCGAAGAGAACCAATATGGATACAGAGCTAATGTTTCAACTTCAATGGCTTTAATTGAAATTACAGAAGAAATTACCAGTGCAATAGATAGTAAAAAATGTGCGGCAGCAGTGTTCATGGATCTAACTAAAGAATTTGACACAATTAATCACAATATTTTAATTAAAAAACTAGACTGATATGGCATCAGAGGGTTAGTCTTAAACTGGATAAGAAGTTATCTAACGAACAGGAAACAATACGTGAAGCTAGGCGAACACACGTCTACAACGCTAAATAAATCCTGTGGTGTACCTCAGGGATCAATACTAGGACTTAAATTATTCAATATCTATATAAATGACATTTGTAAAGTTACAAAAGATTTAAAGTTAGTATTATTTGCGGATGATACAACAGCGTTTTGTTCAGGAGAGAACACACAGAAGATAATACAAATAATAACAGAAGAAATGAACAAATTAAAAAGATGGTTTGACAAAAACAGATTATCATTGAATCTCAGTAAAACTAAGATAATGCTATTTGGTAACAGTAGAAGAGAAAGTCAAACACAAATACAAATAGATGGAGTAGAAATTGAAAGAGTAAATGAAACTAAATTTGTAGGTATAATGATTGATGATAAATTGAACTGGAAATCTCATGTAAAAAATATACAACATAAAGTAGCGAGAAACACATCAATAATGAATAAAGCAAAACATGTTCTAGACAAAAAATCACTTCATATTCTCTACTGCTCACTAGTGTTACCATATCTGAGTTACGGTGTAGAAATATGGGGAAATAACTACAAAAGTACACTTCATTAACTAACGGTGTTACGAAAAAGATCAGTTAGAATAATACATAATGTTGGATATAGAGAACATACAAACCCTTTATTTATTGAATCAAAGATACTGAAATTCCATGACATAGTGAATTTGCAAACAGCTAAAATTATACACAAAGCAAACTATAACCTGCTACCCAAGAATATACAACAATTCTTCTCAAAAAAAGAGGAGAAATATAATCTTAGAGAAAAACGTAATTGAAAACATTTGTATGCACGTACAACACTTAAGACCTTCAGTATATCAGTATGTGAAATTAAATTATGGAATGGATTAAGCAAAGCAATCAAACAATGTACTAATATGATCCACTTCAAGAAACTCTTCAAACTTAAAGTGTTTACAAAGTATAAAGAAGAAGAACAAACATTCTCAATTTATTTCATCCATCCATTCATTCATTTTTAAAGTAATCTTACTTGTCTCATTATATGAAATATGACTTACTTCACCAATTATTATTATTAAATTATTACTATTATTTATTTATTTATTTTCATTGTGATTACTTATGGAGTTTATTGTGAATAAATTGTGAACAGGAAGTGAACAAAAAGTTTTAGCAACTGTTATGTAAAGAAAAGGGGTAGGATTAAATAAGCTCTGCTTCTTCCTACTCCTTTTCAAACATGTTGAAAAGAGAAACTGGAAATTGTGATGTATCATGTTGTATGCATGCATGTTTGAAATAAACTCAAACTCAAACTCAAACTCAAACTATTTCAGTTTTGAAGTAATCCTGGACCAGGGCAACAAAAACATGCAATAAAGTGATCAAAATAATAGTTTTACATGCCTTTGTACCAGACCTGGGCATTGTACGGCCCGCGGGCCGCATCCGGCCCTTTGCGCATCCCTGTCCGGCCCGCGTGAGGCCAATCATAAATTACAAAATAAATTTCAAAAAGTATCTATGTCGAGTGTGCAATACAACGGTACTGCTTTTGTTTTGAAAAGCGTTATTTGTATTACTTCCGTGTGGACGTATGCGCGTGTGCGATTGTGAGGGAATTGAACGGCGCAATCACAAATTACAAAATAAAGTTTAAAAAACATCTATGCCGTGCGCGCAATACAACTGTGCTGCTTTTATTTTGAAATGTGTTATTTATGCCGTATGTCCGGGGGGAACCTGTGAGTGAAGGTGCATAGAGACAAGTGATGAGACGCTAAAAAAAGAAAAGTTGATGACGAATGGCGTGTTTTCAACAAGACATGGACTGGCAAGTATTTCTTTACATAAATTCAAGGTAAAGCCGTGTGCTTAATTTGTGGTACACAGCTTGCTGTGTTTAAAGAATATCATTTTAATCGCCACTACACGAAGAAACACGAGGGAAAATACCGGAATGTGTCTGATGAAGCGCGCGCAAGGGAGGCTGATGCGTTGATGGTAAAACTGCAAACCCAACAAGGACTTTGTGCCATATTTCACACCCCCAGAGATGCAGCCGTCAGGACAAGTTTCGTCATTTCTCACAAAAGCGCCAGAAAAAGTAAGGCGTTTTATGACGGAGAGTTTATTAAGGAGTGCTTATTGGACTCTGTTGCGCTGATAATGCCCGGAGACATGGACTGTTTTTCGCTAACTTTGGATGAGAGCTGTGATGTACGTGACACCTCCAGCTGCGCTTCTTCTTACGTGGGATAACTGCAGACTTTCAAATCACGGAGGAGCTGGCAGCCATGCAGTCAATTAAAGAGACAACCACAGGTAATGACTTGTTCACGTGTTTGGACATGTTAGGACTGAAATGGGACAAGCTGGCAGGTGTGACAATCCAATCCACTTTATTTATATAGCACATTTAAACAACAAAATGTTTCCAAAGTGCTGCACAACAATATTAAAAACAATATTCAAATATTATCCTTAACTCCACCAATGACTGAATAAAAAGAAAAAAACAATTACATATAAAACCAATATAAAAAACAATATAAAATACATATGATTAAAAACTATTTTTAACAACAGATGGTTGTCCAAATCTGACGGGGAAAAATGTTGGATAATGCAGGATAAAGTGACCATCAAAAGCAATCTGCTTTTGTATAAAGTTAAGTTAGGTTAAATTAAAATATTATTATTAATTACTATTATTATTATTATCATTATTATTTATCTTACGGTATATCAAAAATAATATTGAGCAAAATTTAATTGAAATATTGTCGTGTGGCCCTCCAGCAGTGCTCGGGTTGCTTATGCGGCCCCCGGTGAAAATTAATTGCCCACCCCTGGTCCACACTGTCTATGCGGGGGAATGGGCTCCAGTACTGTAGGTGATGTCACGCTAAGTGGGGGCGGCATATCGAGTCTGGCGATGGGAAGGGGGCGTTCCAAGTACAGTTTTTATGTAGAGTTAGTTACTGATTACTCAAAAACTTGTCTACCATGTCTACACTGAAGTTGCAAATATCCTGGATTCTGCTGGGTTTTTTGTGCATATAAAATCTTGTAGCTTTTGCCCGCATGTTAAAAGGATGACGTTTGATGCTCTTTCCCATGGTTTCCTCCGCTCTCATCCAATCACGAGCCACAACACATTTTTGGGTTCTCAGACTCTAGGAAAATGTAACTCTTCAAGCAGGAACGAAGGAACGTGGATATTTCAAAAAATGCACAAGTGGAGTTTAAAAAAAAAAGTCTGTTCACATAAAAATACATTCACCAGCTGTCATGCACATTCATTGTGTCCAAGCCAGAAAAAGCAACCACCTGACATATAACACCTCTGTATCTTTAAAATCACTTACACCAGTCCAGGAAACTAAAAATGTATGGGTTTTTTAATTGCGTGTGCGTGAATGGGGGATGAGGGAGTGTCTGTTAATCCTGTTTGGCCCATGACTAAAGTATGCTTTGAATTTTGGCCCCTGTGCGATGGAGTTTGACGAATCTGCCATACAATGTGTACACATTTTACTCTTGAAGTGTTTTTTTCTTACTGTTTTCCAGCGGAACTCTCTGGGCTGCTTTTCATTGGCGATAGCATCCTGCAGGTAAAGTTGACACAAATACGAACATCTCATTCAGAACCCATCGTTCACTTCAATTAGGTTATTCTGAAAGCCCGACGACCTGTCACTAAATAAATTTGTTTTACTGAGAATTGTGTAGATTTACAAAAATCTGGTAAAATGTCCTTTCCAGATACGATAAGCATTTAACCTTTGACCTCAGCCAGTGTTAAAAAAGTCATTAGCATTCCTGTTTTAACCCGCTTCAATAAGCCAATAGAGTCCGTATAGCCACTGTACAATGTGTCAGATATTGTTCAAAATCAAGAGGGTTTTTATAACAATGATAACCTCGAAAAATGATTCTTCCTTTGACATAAAACAATATTTATTATTATATTGTTTTTCATTCCTATGTCTGACTTTTGACTTTAGCTACTTCACCTATTTTGTGTCAGATGTCCCTCAAAATCAATAGGATCCTTAAATCTCAAAAATGAGACCATGTGAAATGTTGCAACGAAACGGAATTTACTATTTTGTATCGCTCAAAATCAATAGGGTTCTTTATTTGTCTTTATTTTTCCAAAGGAGTGTTATGGTTGGAGGAGGGAGTTGTGACGACACAGTTCCACAAGGGGGCAATATTGCTATATATATATATATATATATATATATATATATATATATATATATATATATATATAATATATATATATATAATATAATAAATAATGAACAATATAATTAATAAACTATAGAATGGTGTGTGACAAAATCCAAGAGTGTGTGTGTGAGGCTATGTGTGTGATTAGCTGTAGTGTGTGTTACCTCGTGTTGGATCGAGAGGAAGGACAAGACATGAAGGCAGTCGGATGGTCAGGGCGTAGGAGATCCGTGTCCAAGCGGGGGTCGAGGATCGAAGAGGCAGTCCGGGAAGCAAAGAAGGCTATGACTGACGAGACGCACAGCTTGTCGACGCGGGTATGAAGGCAGACAGCTGGGGAGGGCGACAAGGAAGAACAATGAAAACACGGAGGGGAAACGCAGAGAGAGAAAGAGAGAGCATACAGCTGGTTGGTCGGCTTACGGTACAGAAGACTAAGTTCCGGCAAGGATCCTTGGGTGCACTGGTCTTTATACAGCTCGCCCTCATCAGTCCCAGGTATGCAGATTGCTGATCGCCCACAGCCTTGCCTGCATGTGGGTGTGACGCGGCCAGCGCTTACAGGGGCGTGTCTCGGCGAGCTACCAACGGAGGTGCTGGCAGACCCAGCTGCCGGAGAAAACCGGGTTCGAGCCCGCGCCGTGACAAGAAGAATATGTTCTTGAAGTATAGAAAGCATTGGTGTGGTTTTCCTTCCAATAGACCAGACCTGGGCAAATTAAGGCCTGTTAAGCTTTTCAATCTGGCCCGCCGGACATTCACAAATATTTTTTTTAGATCTTTAAGATGGAAACTGTAGCTGTCATTATGATGTGCAGTGATGTTTTCAAATTACCGTAAATCTTGAACTATACAAAGTATTTCAATGGTTGGAATCTGCACTTTTGAATGATATACTAGTTTACTATGGTAATTTAAATCACAGCAGCTCAGACGAGGCACCAAGCAGTGTGGGTGGGGAGCGTTTCCACAGAGTGTTTCCAGAGCGGCCAGCCTGAAATGCGGGTGTCAGGGACAGACGCGGAAGGAGATTTTTACAACAAAGTTCTAAAGCTTAGTGATATATCAGATCGTAGGTGGGTTTATTTTGTTGCATTTTTGTTGCGTTTCGCTTTATTGTAAAATATGTCGATGAAGAGGGGGTGTGACGTTCACGTTGTCAATATTCAGTGTTTTATTGTTCATAGTTAATATTGTAAATACCACATTCTTTATTTTCATGTACATCCTGAGTGTCTCATTCAGTAAAAATGTTAAATTCCATTCCGTTTTTTAAGGCGGTCTGTCATAAAGTTTTTAGCATTCAATCAGACATTATTGTGAGGTTTTGTATTAGTGTTTCTAAAAATAGGGCCCAAGCACACATACTGTACAGCAGATTTTCACAGCTTATATATATATATATATATATATATATATATATATATATGTATATATATATATATATATACAGGTATAGATAGATAGATAGATAGATAGATAGATAGATAGATAGATAGATAGATAGATAGATAGATAGATAGAAGGATATACCGGCCCCCAGACACATTTTCTTCTCAAAATTTGGCCCCCTGAGTCAAAATAATTGCCCAGGCCTAAAATATTTGCCTGATTTTACCTCAGCTATCACCACTCTTGTGTCAGATGCCCCTTAAAATCAATCAAGTTCTTGCTTTGTTAGTGAAGCTTCCCTCAGACTGACATCCTTTCAAATAAACCACACTGTCGTGTTGGCAGAGAGCAATAACACGCCATTCGGCAGATACAGCATTTACATAGAATTGATTTGACCTAAGCTACTTATGCCATATATTGTGTCAGATCATTGCTTAAAAAATGTATGACCTGTCAGGGTAAATATGTAACCTGACAAATAAAAGCCAAAATGACAATAATATTGATGTAACTAAGCAGGTTTATTAAAAAAAAAAGAATTAAAAAAAAAAAGCTCTCAATATTGGCGATTCATCATTTGTCCGCCATAAACATCAAGTTTTGTATTGACGGACGTAAATTTCCTGCTCACAGTTTTCAGTGCTGGCTTCATTAATCATGTAGCGGTGTGAGCTGCCAGCAGGGCTGTATTTACACTCACACTGTGCTGTTCTTTGCAGATAAATGGAATAAACGTGAGAAGCTATCGCCACGAGGAAGTGGTAAGCTGTCGGCTCCTATCAGCTTTTTCGCTTTGCATCTTTCATACGTTTAAACTTTCCGGTTTCATAGATTGTTCAAACGCATGCTTTATCATGACTTTGTTGCAACTAACCCCTGCAGGGTGATAAAGAAACAATCTTTGCGTCTTCCAGGTTCAGGTTTTGAGAAACGCTGGTGAAGAAGTCACCCTTACTGTTTCTTTTCTAAAGAAGACTCCAGCCTTCCTCAAACTGCCTCTTTGTGAGGACTGCACATGTAAGTGAATCAAAAACACTTTTCAAGGTCAACATGTATCTGATTGATATCGTATTTTTTATGGTGGCACATTGCCATAGTCAGCGTGACCCCAGGATGCAGAGACGGCAAGCGACTTACATGTGAGATGGTCCCGTTATTAGGAACAGCAGGCAACTTAGCATATAGACCACCAATATAGTACAAAGAGTGCAAAGGTGTGAACTCAGTGAAATATACAACAGAAAAGGTGTAAAATAAACGCACTCTGCATGGCAATTAGAGCTGGCAAATAAACCCTAATTGTAACAGGAGACAAGTGTTTTGAATCAGCGGAAGTGGCAAACAAAACATCCACATCTTAGTTTTGGGTTATTGGAAAAAATTGCAAATTAGTGTAATATTTAAAAAGTAAGTATATATTATATATTTATTTTTAGAATATGCCCTTGGCCATTAAAAAAAAAAAGCTGCAGTCCAAAAATGGCCTCTGGGCCGCATTTTTGACGCCGCTGGACGATACACTTTTGTGCATTCATCCACCTTTAAATGAGACAAATTAATGAGACAATACAGTTTTTTTAGGTTTTAATCAATATGTCAATTGGATTTCTATAAGTTACATAAATTAAAGGTGCAAGATAATTATCTGGTCAATATGAGAAATGATGACGCCATAAATCCAATTACATTGAAAAAATAGCCCTAATAACTTTTAAAAAACACTCTAGTGAGGCAAAATTACCCGTACTGTGCTGTAGGGGGGTTAGGGTGAGCAAATTAAGGGCTCCTTTTCTCTCGAGTTCTATAAGCAGCCTGTTGGAAACTTCCCCCTGAGTGTGGGACTTCTTCACTGTTTCAGAGGAAGACAATTTGCATTTGCTCCAAATGTTCTGCAACATTCCGGGAGGAGGAGAGAAAACATTAGGCATCAACACATCAAACCTTATCATCCACCTGGAATGCTAGCATCGCTACGACGATGTTTTGAAAGCCTGCGGTGCTAAAAAAAAAAAAAAAAAAGAAGAAAAAAGCTGCTCGAAGAAAATATTGTGCATCCCTAATGTAAATGTATACATAGATAGATAGATAGATAGATAGATAGATAGATAGATAGATAGATAGATAGATAGATAGATAGATAGATAGATAGATAGATAGATAGATAGATAGATAGATAGATAGATAGATAGATAGATAGATAGATAGATAGTACTCTATTGATTCCTTCAGGAGAGTTACCTCAGGAAAATTCAAATTCCAGCCGCACTGTACAGAATTGAGATAAAATTTAAAATAATTTAAAAAGTAAATAATGGAGGTATAAATAGAAATAAAATTGAAAATATTACAATAACAATAAAAATAAAAAGTAACAATAAAAAATATAACAGTAAAACTAAATGAATGTATTGTATTGAAATGAATTAAATGTATTGCACTGTTATTGCTGTTAATTGCACTGTTAATTGCACTGTTTTTTGTTGCCGTTTATTTAAGTATTAGATCTCCATCCATCCATTTTCTACCGCTTATTCCCTTCGGGGTCGCTGGAGCCTATCTCAGCTACAATCGGGCGGAAGGCGGGGTACAATATTTAAAAAAATTCAGGTTCCAATATTTAAAGTGGAATCAGAAAGTCAGAAAGTATACAAACATGTTTTTAATAGAAGAATAACAAAACTATCCATTGTTATATTTTACACAGATCTCCAAATGTTGTGCGTTTTCCACAGCAAAATTTACTATTTTTTGTTTTGTTTTTGGGCTCGAACCCACACACAATTGTAGTTGTGCTGTGATGAAATGACAAACGTTTGTAGAAAATGCAAGAATATTGTTGTCATCTAAAACTACTTTCATAGTCTTTGTATGATGTCGTCAGAAAAACAGAAGTGCTTTTAAATAATTTCCTGTTATGCCCCCCTAGCTAGTACCATTTGTCTATAAAACTGTTGTAAGTACACCTCTGCCCAACATTGTATCCTTATTATTATTGTTGTTATTAACTTATCAGCATATGTAGCTGTTTTACATACACTTTGTCATATTCTAGTAAGGCAAAAAAAACATGTTCCTGCCTCACTATTTGAGAAGAACTGGCTTAAGCCAACACATACATTTGTGCTCATAATTCAGTCCTGTTGCTCTCCAAATTGTAAAAAAGTGCATCCAAATGTTGTGAGTTCTCCACAAAGAAAATACATTTTAAATACACAGAATTTTGGAGAGACATGCTTTTCATTGGACTTGGACATAATGTGATATATAACAAGAGTCATTTTGTAAAGAAGATGCTTAAAAATAGCAGCTCAAATGCAAATCATGATATTTTATTAGTATTTTATATACTTTTTATTATGGGTCCTCTTTTACTTTGTGGTTTAAATTAAATGTGGTTGTATTTATGTCAAATGACAGTCAAGAATAAAGAAGATGTCCAGTGGGGTGCATTGTTATCTTAATTGTTTTTCTATAGTATCATAATACAAAGTGAAAGAATAAGCTTAATAACTTAATTTAATAATTAAATCATCTGAAAGCTATGCTGTTGTTGCTAAAATGTTCACCTTTTGTGAGTTCTTTACAAAAAAAACTTGTTTATAATGTTTTTGATGCTAAAAAAAAGAGTAACTTTCATTGTACTGCGACACAATGTGGTATAGGGCTGCACGGTGGAATAGTGGTTAGTGCATGTGCCTCACAATACGAAAGTCCTGAGTTCAATCCCGGGCTCGGGATCTTTCTGTGTGGAGTTTGCATGTTCTCCCCGTGACTGCGTGGGTTCCCTCCGGGTACTCCGGCTTCCTCTCACCTCCAAAGATAGGTTGATTGGCAACACTAAATTGGCCCTAGTGTGTGAATGTGAGTGTGAATGTTGTCTGTCTATCTGTGTTGGCCCTGTGATGAGGTGGCGACTTGTCCAGGGTGTACCTCGCCTTCCGCCCGAATGCAGCTGAGATGCATTCGGGCGACCCCGAAAGGGACAAGCGGTAGAAAATGGATGGTTGGACAATGTGGTATACATGTACGGCTTCTTCGTGTCTGTCTGTGAATGTTTGTCCTAATGCTGCTTAGCTTAACAAGATAAGAACATCAAAAGAACACACTCCACATATCCGAGTGGCTCAAATATAAAGTGAAGCAAAATGACGCGGCTCATTGTGGCACTCTTGATTGCTCTTGCATTGGAAAGCTTCATCCTGTCATCAGACTTGAGAGCTTTTATAAAAGCCTTTCATAAGCTTATATAGGCCAGGTTGACTGGACGGTCGACTGAATACAAATTGGCACACGGCAGCGGAAGGAAGCCTATGGAAAAAAAAATATATATATATTTTTTTTTTTTTTTGTTCACAGATGTATCATGTTTTTCTTTTTTTTTGTACTTGCAGGTATCCCCAGTGACCAGAGCAGTGGGACCTCATCTCCTTTGTGTGATAGCGGCCTGCACTTGAACTATCATCCTAATAACACGGTACAGTACTTTGCCTCATCAATTACGAGTTGCTGCATGCTGGAAAGAAAAGTTGACGTGTTTAGTCTACTGTATTTTCTCTTTGCGAAATACATTAGCCACGTGGTAAACGAACACTTTATGCCTTTTATTGTTTTTTAACATGCATGCATGTGTCCTGCATGTTTACAGACAAGAGTGTTGAGTAGGGACGTGAATCTTTACAAAAGCTCCTGATTAGGCTGCTGACACAGATACATCCATCCATTTTCTATCGCTTGTTCCTCTTTATATATATAGCAGTTTCCCCCAGAAAATTTGATAGTTAAGGTGGTGACTCTCCAGGGGTAGGGGACCGGGGAAGGGGGTGTGTGGGTGTAAGGATCGGTGTAACTCGGCCTGTCACCATCACGTCTCCACCTCGTCGCTGCCACCACAGCCTTGGGGACAATAGACTACAGACTGCGGTGAAGTAGGCCGGCTTTGTCGCGTGAAGAAGCCTACAACTTTTGGTTGTGCTTTCCGCTCCATTTTCTGAATGGCGATATACGATATATATCTCAATATTTTTTCCGTAAAGTAAAAACAAAACAGTCCTAGTTACCTGAGATACTAAGTACGTCATTATTATGACTTAGTAATTTACTAAGTCAAAATAATGACAAAATAATGACTTACTAAGTCAAAATAATGACAAAATAATGACTTACTAAGTCAAAATAATGACTTACAAAGTCAAATTAATGACTTACTGTAAATAAGCGTTTGAAAAAAAGAGTTAAAAGTGGGGCCACATGCTGACATATGCTCTACTCACCATGCTTAATTTATTACAGCATTTGGGAAGCATGTAGTTGATTTTTATTATGTAAATGTTATATTTTTATCAACATGTGATAGCACGGACCCTGCCATTCAAAACTAAGCTGCTACATTACTAATGATTAATGTAACTATAGCTGAAAAAATAGTACAATAGCAATAGGAGAGATTATTCATCCCTGAACACCATGGAGTTCGTGTAAGCTTAATGATGCAGTTACATTATTATATCAACTATCAGAGACAGCTTCAGGAAACTCTTCATTTTACATAATGTCCTTTTTTGCTGCTTCAACACAGCTCAATCAACAAAGAAAAATGTAGAGTGAAATAACTTAGTTGTTAACTGTAGGTCAATAATGCTTGTCTTTCTCTCAGACAGACAGGGCTTTGCTGTCCGTAACACGCGCACACACCGCACAGTGAGCTAACGTTACGCGAAAAGCTAATTAGCCTTCACCTCAAGGACTGCGAGTGAGCTGAGCTGCCGTTTATGTTTCTAGAACGTCAACGGGCTCATAGTGATGTTACTAGTAGTTGACTTGGAAGTGTTTATTATAATTTTGGGAGAGTCCGCTGCATTATGCTCACCTGCTAAACACCTTTCTGCTCAACCCACCATCTCTCCTCTTTGCCTGCCTGAGCATTGATTCCATGCGCTCTGAATACGCACTGCTGATTGGCTGTTACATTCGCTGAATACGCACTGCTGATTGGCTGTTACATGCACTCTGAATATGCACTGCTGATTGGCTGTTACATGCACTCTGAATATGCACTGCTGATTGGCTGTTACATGCACTCTGAATATGCACTGCTGATTGGCTGTTACATGCACTCTGAATATGCACTGCTGATTGGCTGTTACATGCACTCTGAATATGCACTGCTGATTGGCTGTTACATGCACTCTGAATATGCACTGCTGATTGGCTGTTACCGCTCTGCGTGTAACCAATCAGATGGTTGTGTGGGTGGGCCAATGCTGGGTGCTGCTGAGAAGTACTGACAGAGGCAGAGGCAGAACTAAGTGGAGCAGCTTGTTAAGACTTGAGTTTAGGCGGTGGCTCTTTGTTGTTAAGGCGGCCGCCTTAACAACAAAGCGCTGCGGGAAACCCTGTATAGTACAGGCCGAAAGCTTGGACACACCTTCTCATTCAATGCGTTTTCTTTTTTGTCATGACTATTTACATTGTAGATTGTCACTGAAGGCATCAAAACTATGAATGAACACATTATGTACTTAACAAAAAAAGGTGAAATAACTGAAAATATGTTTTATATTCTAGTTTCTTCAAAATAGCCACTCTTTGCTCTGATTACTGCTTTGCACACTCTTAGCATTCTCTCGATGAGCTTCAAGTACACCTGTGAAGTGAAAACCATTTCAGGTGACTACCTCTTGAAGCTCATCGAGAGAATGCCAAGAGTGTGCAAAGCAGTATTCAGAGCAAAGGGTGGCTATTTTGAAGAAACTAGAATATAAAACATGTTTTCAGTTATTTCACCTTTTTTTGTTAAGTACATAACTCCACATGTGTTCATTCATAGTTTTGATGCCTTCAGTGACAATCTACAATGTAAATCGTCATGAAAATAAAGAAAACGCATTGAATGAGAAGGTGTGTCCAAACTTTTGGCCTGTACTGTATGTATATGTATATATACACGTATACATGCATGTATGTATAGATATACATATATGTATGTTTATATATACATAATTTTTCATTGATTCTTGATCATTACGAATCGATTCAGAATCGGGATTAATAAGAATCACGATTCTGATGTGAATCAGTTTTCTTCAGTGCCCCTAATTTTGAGTGTTTACAAACACATAGAATTGCCCACATTCCATATTTGTCCTAAACTAAAAATAGATTACATCTTTTCAGCAAATTCCGGAAAAACAACACAGCAGACTTTAGCAGGTTTTTATAAAATGCAGAGTGCTCCTTTTGTATGGAGGAGTTTAACACAACTTTTAGCACTGGGTCTTTAAAAAGAGCACATCACTATGTAAAACAGTGGTTCTTAAACTCTTTTCACCAAGAACCACCTCAGAAAGAACTTGGCTCACCAAGTACCACTATAATGACTAACATTAAAATACAGTAGCATAGTAGGCCTATGTTTGCATTAAAAACCTGGCTGTGGTTTTATTCAAAAGTATATTTAATATTTAGTTTGAACAGTAACACTGTGTTTGAATATAGGAAAATAAAACACTGTCCTTTTAATCAGGTGATTCTTTGGCGTACCGCTAGATCAGTCCTATTCAACTGGCGGCCTTTGGGCCATATCCGGCCCGGCAAAGCTTTTCATTTGGCTTGCCAAACCCAAATAGGCTCCATGAAACCATTAAAACTCGGGTTGCTCATGTATTCAGTACTCCCGCCACCCCGCAGGGGGCAACAGCGAGGCATGTATGTCATGTCTTTTGTATGTGTGGTCGTGTTGGTATTTGTCTGAGAGTACACGCATACTAAAATTGGAACGATACTAAATTGGACCCTTGTTTGATACATCTAGCGCTAAATTTGACAATGCTACACCTTAGGTTTAACTGTGATAAGTCACATACAGTGTGTGTAATTTCTATATGTGTAAACATTTGTAGTTTACTGTGTCAATGTATTAACTCTAAACCTTATATATTATTTAAGTAAAACACACAATGGACAATATTTATGTAGAATACACAATGGACGTTATACTTGTATTATGTTTATTTGACGTTTATATTTTCAGTCTTACAAACCTAAATGAGGAAGAAGTGTAAAAAAATAAAACCGAGGAAGGAAAATAATGCAAAAGAAGGAACATCAATCCTCAACAAAACTTCTGGAGCTTCTGTTTCTTAATGCTGCACACGCTGGAAGCGAGTTGCGAGAGCAGAATAATTAATTTATTGACAGTGCAGTGTGAAATCCGATGTGTTTATTTTGCAATTAGGTAAACACAGTTTTAGAGGAATATAACCTGCGGATGCACTTTCTGACGAAACATCCCCATTTTGATGTCCGGCTCCTTTGGGCTCTTGAAACTGCGGCCCTCTTCATTATGTAGTTGAGTAGCCTTGCAATAGATGGAGCCCGCGTACCACTAGTGATACACGTACCACAGTTTAAGAATAGCTGACACAGAGGATATTTGACGGGCATGTTTGCAGTCTGTTTCTAAAAACAGCACAGCACTCCTGTCTTATTTTAAAGATGTTTGCGAGGTATGTTGACAGTAAGTCCATAAAAGAGCACTGCACTGCTGTCATGTCGAGGACCTTTGATTAGAGATTTTGCTGCAGTTTCCTGAAAGAAGAGCACAGGACTCCTGTCACGTACAGGATCTTTGACCAGCATTTTTGCAGTATCGTCCTAAAAAGAGCAAAGCACTAGTGTCATACAGAGTGTCTTTGACTAGTGTTTTTGCAGCAGATTCCAGAAAAAACAGGAGTGCACTCGTTTCACATAAAGAATCTTTGACTCACATTTTTGCAATAGGCCAGTAAAACAGCAGACTGCTCCTGTTGTTTGAAATAGTTGAACATTTTACATGTTAAACTACAGCCTGCTGATTAACTGTGGGATTACAAATGTGATTTTTATCAGACTCCAGTGTAAACGCGCACAGGCCCCAAATTTGGCCCCAATGTGGCTTCAATGTCACTTGCATAGCGCTTCGAAAAAGTGAAAACAAAGGAAGATGACCGGGTGTGGAAGTCGCTACTCCTATAAAATAAAATAGAAGTCGCAACACCTTTAAAATTAGTGTTTTTTCAACGAGAAAATAAATGAAAGTAATATAATGTATGAATGAATTTATATAGTGTAATATATTTGGGAGGGTTCAAATCTTTTTATGGCTGTTAAGGAGAGGAGACACGGACATCAGCTTGGATCTACGTGAGCTTTATTTTTCAACTCACATGTAAGCAAATACGCTACAGCGACAATTTTGGTCCTTCAACAATCGCTATTTCTTCGGAATCAAAATATATATTCATATATTACATGAAGCCTATTATTTGCGCACTCTTGACAAGTGATGCACCGAAAATTCAGTTGTCTTAAGTAGACTTTGCTCACCGAAACACGATGTTGTGATAACATATCCACTTTCCGGCGCGCACGAGCGACGTAGCTCGCCCAAAGCTGACGATAAAGTCACATTCAAGTCGCATTCAGGTCGCATTGCGTTTAGACTGAAGTCACATTTGAAAAGATCAGATTCCAATCGAATTCAGGACTACCTCCTGATGTGGCCTGAATCTGATGCCAAAAGATCAGATTTGAAGCAATTTGGAGCGTTTAGACCACATATGTCAGAGTCAAAGCCCGCGGGCCATATCCGGCCCGCGAGAAGGTTTTTTACGGCCCTTGGGATGATCTTGATTTATTATTAGAACCGGCCCGCAGACCGCAGATCTTTTACACGCACCAAGCGGATGCCGGTCCAAGGTTCCGAAAGGGGGCGAGCGGCCCGCCGGGACGCGCCTGCCGGCCGAAGGGCTGCAGCCCGGCCGTCAGTCGCGGAGCCCGCCGTGCCACGCGCGCCAAGGGGGCGGGCCGAAACCCGGCCCCGAGGCCCTGAGACTTCTGCTTTGTTTCCCCAAACCGCGCGTCACCGCCGGGCCCGCACCACCGTCGGGCTGCAGCCCGAGCGTCGGTGGCGGAACCCGTCATGTGCCGCGCGCGCCAAGCGGAGTGGGGGGGTCAAGCGGGCCGAAACCCGCAGGCCACCCCCTCACCACGAGGCCCTGAGACTTCTGCGTTTGACCCCTACGCGCGGCCCGTCGGGACGCGCCCGCCGTCAAGCCACGAGGGCCAGCCGTCGGGTCGCGGAGCCCGCCGTGCCACGCGCGCCAAGGGGCGGGCCGAAACCAGCGGGGGGTTTCGGGCACCCAACTCGCCTCCCTCCCACGGAGGGAGGAGGGGGGTTTAATGTGAACATTACTGTGCAATCACATATTTAGAGTTTTTACTCAATTCAAGTTTAAAAGTTAAAGTTTAATATTTGTTTTCACTGCATGTTACTTCTCCTTAAACAAAGTGTTGTTTTTGATTTATAGATTTTTGCACTTTATTTTATTGTATTTCAATTTAATTATATTTTAAAAATATTTCAGTTGAGTGGATGATAGAAAATTGCTATTATTGTTTTTTTCTTTGAAGTAAATTTAGCCCACTTTTGCTAAAATAGAAAATATAGGCTACTGATGGTGCCTTGAATACCGGTTTCTTTCATTTAATGTTCATGTTATGGGGATTTTTATATAAAGGAAATTTGTCTTTTGTGTCTGTTGAAAATTAAAGATTACTGACAGAGCCATAAGAAAATATTGCTTTATTTATCTGATCATATTGGAATATATTTGTTAGGTTTTCAGTAGGTTCAATTAGGTTCACTAGACTATATGCGTCATTTAAAAATTTTTCAATGAACATTCGAACAGTCCGGCCCTCGGCTTGTAGCTAAATTTTTTATTTGGCCCTCCGTCCATTTGACTTTGACACCCCTGGTTTAGACTGACAATAAAAATCTGTTCTGTTTCAGTTGAGGGCAAAATATTCCGATTTGGTGTGCAGTGTAAACGGGGCCCCTGATGGGGCCTGAATCTGATGCCTTTAGAGCGTTTAGACTGGCAAAAATAATCAGATCTGTGTCACTAGAGAGCAAAAAAAAAAAATCCTATTTGGTGTGCAGTGTAAATTGGACCTTTTCTTGACTCATGGTTTTGCAATAAGTAGATAAAAGTAGCAGAGTGTTACTGTTAATGTAGAGCATCTTCTTGCAGTAAGTCCATAAAAACAGCACGGCGCTCCTGTCATGTTGATGATCTTTGATTTGCGTTTTACCGCAGGTTCCTACAACCTGCATGGTACTCCTGTTATATAAAGAATCTTTGACTAGTATTTTTGCAGTATACTTTACATGTAGTCCTAAAAACAGCAGAGCACTCCTGTCATTAAAGAAGATCTTTGACTTTTTGCAGAACATTGCTAAAAACAGCAGAGCGCTCCTGTCATACTGTCATATAGAGAGTCTTTGTGTAAAAATAGCAGAGCACTCCTTTTATATTGACTATCATTTGACTAGCATTTAAGAAAAAAAAAATATGCTCAGTGGCCTTGTGGTTAGAGTGTCCTCCCTGAGATCGGTAGGTCGTGAGTTCAAACGTGAGTCATACCAAAGACTTAAAAAATGGGACCCATTACCTCCCTGTTGGCAATCATCATCAAGGGTTGGAATTGGGGGTTAAATCACCAAAATGATTCCCGAGCGTGGCCACCGCTGCTGCTCACTGCTCCCTTCACCTCCCAGGTGGTGGAACAAGGGGATGGGTCAAATGCAGAGGGTAATTTCACCACACCTAGTGTGTGTGTGACTATCAGTGGTACTTTAAC
>NC_084746.1:27576551-27599051 GCF_033978785.1 Entelurus aequoreus
TGATTTTAAATGTTGTCTGAGGGAGCTGAGGTGAAAGGTCAATTCACTGCCGATTCACTGGACCTCAAAAATGTAGATAGAGCTAAGCGAGATACCTATTAGTTTTGACAGATATCTGACACTGGATAATTGAGATGGCTAATGTCAAAGGTCAAATGCGAACATACTGTAAATACAGTGACTGTTCTGGCAGTTCAAACAAGTTTCATTTACATTCTCATTAGGAATCCTATTGATTTTGAACACCTTTTAGGCTCAAACAGGAGACAATGTCAAACAGGCTTTTTTCACATTTCAAACGGACACAACACAGAAAAGTTGCGTCATGATGGGTTGTATATTTTTAGGACCAATTAAAAAATATATGTTTTTCACGCTCATGAGCTGTAGCTGCATGTTCTTAGTATATAATCCCAATGTAGAAGCAAGTAATAGGCTAGAGGCAGGAATTAAGATGTCAGCAATGAGAGCTGCAGCGGTGCGGGGGTGTGTCTGGGTCTGAAATGACGGCAATTTGTACAAATGTTAAAGTATGGGAGGTGACGTACGCTGTGATAATAACAGAGGTTGAACGCACGTACAGTACATCTGGAAAGTACTCACAGCGCTTCACTCGTTCCTTATTGTAGTATGTTACAGCCTTATACTAAAATGCAATAAATTCATTTTTGTTCTCAAAATTTCACAGACAATACCCCATAATGACAATGTTTTTTTATTTTGCAAATTTAATAAATAAATAAAAATACAATGCCACAAGGTTGGCACACCTATCTTTGGGCAGGGAGGTGACCAAGAACCTGATGGTTACTCTGTCAGAGCGACAGCATTCCTCTGCGGAGAGAGGAGAACCTTCCAGAAGGAATCAGGCCTGTATGGTAGAGTGGCCAGATATAAGACATTTCTTAGTAAAATGTTTGCCAAAATGCACCTGAAAGACTCTCAGACCATGAGACACAAAATTCTCTGGTCTGATGAGACAAAGAGTGAACTCTCTGGCGTGAATTTCAGGCGTCATGTTTGGAGGAAACCAGGCACCGCTCATCACCGGGCCAATACCATCCCTACAGTGAAGCATGGTGGTGGCAGCATCATGATGTGGGGATGGATTTCAACAGCAGGAGCTGGGAGACTAGTCAGGATCGAGGGAAAGATGAATGCAACAAAGTACAGAGACATCCTGGATGGAAACCAAGACTTCCCATCCATTCTGATGGAGCTTGAGAAGTGCTGCAAAGAGGAATGGGCGAAACTGCCCGAAGATATTTGTGCCAAGCTTGTGGCATCATATTCAAAAGACTTAAAGGCCTACTGAAACCCACTACTACCAACCACGTAGTCTGATAGTTTATATATCAATGATGAAATCTTAACATTGCAACACATGCCAATACGGCCGGGTTAACTTATAAAGTGCAATTTTAAAATTCCCGCCACACTTCCGGTTGAAAAACTCCTTTGGATATGATTTATGCGCGTGACGTCACAAAAGCAACGGAAGTGGTTGGACCCCATCGGACCCGATAGAAAAGCCTCTTGTTTTCTTCGACAAAATTCCACATTATTCTGGACATCTGTGTTGGTGAATCTTTTGCAATTTGTTTAATGAACAATGGAGACTGTAAAGAAGAACGTTGTAGGTGGGATCGATCGGTGTCTTAGCGGCTAAGTACAATACTGTAATATCTGTGATATTTGCATTAGTGTACTGTCTTTAAGGGTTTGGGGAACGCGCATGCGCGAGTGAGTTGGCGGAGAACTTGTGTGTGTGAGCGTGAGTTTTGGCTAACAGCAGCTCGTGTATGTGTGTGCGTTACTTTTTGAACTACAACCAGTTACCGCTTTTTAATAAAGCGGTTGAGCAGCGCTTCCTCGTCTGTCTGACTCCTTCTCCACTGCGGGGCATTACAATACTTACAGCAACACAACAAGGACTACTTACTACGCCTAGCCGATGCTTGCCGCCAAACCCACGGATGAAGTCCTTCGTCGTGCCGTTGATCGCTGGAATGCAGGTGAGCACGGCTGTTGATGGGTTTCTATCTTCATTTGAGAACGATGCTACGCGCTAGCTCAGTAGCTAAGTGTGTCACCGATGTATTGTCTTGGAGATAAGTCACTTTAAATGTCCATTTTGCGTGCTCGACTCTCATTTTCAAGAGGATATAGTATCCGAGGTGGTTTAAAATACAAATCCGTGATTCACAATAGAAAAAGGAGAGAGTACATAGTTCTGTGAGGTCTGGTTGCTAAGTTAGCTTCAATGGCGTCGTTAGCACAGCATTGTTAACCTTCGCCAGCCTGGAAATCATTAACCGTGTATTTACATGTCCACGGTTTAATAGTATTGTTGATTTTCTATCTATCCTTCCAGTCAGAGGTTTATTTATTTTGTTTCTATCTTCATTTGAGAACGATGCTACGCGCTAGCTCAGTAGCTAAGTGTGTCACCGATGTATTGTCTTGGAGATAAGTCACTTTAAATGTCCATTTCGCGTGCTCGACTCTCATTTTCAAGAGGATATAGTATCCGAGGTGGTTTAAAATACAAATCCGTGATTCACAATAGAAAAAGGAGAGAGTACATAGTTCTGTGAGGTCTGGTTGGTAAGTTAGCTTCAATGGCGTCGTTAGCACAGCATTGTTAACCTTCGCCAGCCTGGAAAGCATTAACCGTGTATTTACATGTCCACGGTTTAATAGTATTGTTGATTTTCTATCTATCCTTCCAGTCAGGGGTTTATTTTTTTTGTTTCTATATGCAGTTAAAGCACGATGCTATCACGTTAGCTCGTAGCTAAAGCATTTCGCCGATGTATTGTCGTGGAGATAAAAGGCACTGAATGTCCATTTCGCGTTCTCGACTCTCATTTTCAAGAGGATATAGTATCCGAGGTGGTTTAAAATACAAATCCGTGATCCACAATATAAAAAGGAGAGTGTGGAATCCAATGAGCCAGCTTGTACCTAAGTTACGGTCAGAGCGAAAAAAGATACGTCCATCACTGCCTCTCAAGTCGTTCACTGTAACGTTCCTCATCTACGAATCTTTCATCCTCGCTCAAATTAATGGGGTAATCATCACTTTCTCGGTCCGAATCTCTCTCGCTCCATTGTAAACAATGGGGAATTGTGAGGAATCCTAGCTCCTGTGACGTCACGCTACTTCCGGTACAGGCAAGGCTTTTTTTAATCAGCGAGCAAAAGTTGCGAACTTTATCGTCGATTTTCTCTACTAAATCCTTTCAGCAAAAATATGGCAATATCGCGAAATGATCAAGTATGACACATAGAATGGATCTGCTATTCCCGTTTAAATAAATAAAAATCATTTCAGTAGGCCTTTAAAGATGTAATTGCTGTCAAACGTGCAAAGTATTGAGCAAAGGCTGTTAATACTTATGTACATGTGCTTTTTTTAGTCTTTATTTTTAATACATTTGCAATTTAAAAAAAATATTCTCAAATTGTCATTATGGGGTATTGTCTGTAGAATTTTGAGGACAAACATGAATTTATTCCATCTAAGAATAAGGCTGTAAAATAACCAAACGTGGAAAATGGGAAGCGCTGTGAATACTTTCCGGATGCCGTGTAACCACAGCGCTTACGTCCACTGCTGCGCTTTCAACACACCACAAATTCGAGTTGGCGCCTTCAAATGAGGGCAGGCTATTAATACATGATGGACACTACAGTTTTTCCATCTGGTTCAAAGTAAGTGAAACATTTGATATACAAATTCTGTATTTTTTAATTTTATTTTGGTTGTTTTTTATTTCAATTAACATTTTTATAATGTATATTTAATATATGCAATAGGAAAGTGATTCTTAGGGTGGCGATTCAATTCAGAATAGATTTTAAAATCAACACCATTCTCGATTTGAACAGATTCTTGAAACATTGTTTGATATAAAAATGATAATAGAACCTTTTCACGACAGGTTAAAGGTAACAAAAGTGCCTCTTGGCTGCTATAAGTGCGGACAGCCTAAAAAACGTATTTCTAAAAATGTATTAAAACATGATTTCACTCGATCAATTTAAAAATCTAATAAATAAGACATGTGATTCGTTTGTGAATCGATTTTTTAAGCACCCCTGATATCCCATATAGTATGTATTCACAGTATGTATTATTTCCATGTATAATTGTATTTAATACATTTGGTATTATTATGTGATATGAATAATATGTGTGTATTCTATATAGACTACAGTATATATTTATTATACAGTATATATATCATTTAATTTCATTACACTACATACAGTTGAATGTGATCTGTCCTTGCTGGTCCTTGCTACAATATGAACTGATGGATTAGTCCAGGGGTCTCCAAACTTTTTGACCAGGGGGTCAAAAAGTTGGGTTAAAAAAATTTGGCCGGGGGCCGGGCTAAATATATATATATATATATATATATATATATATATATATATATATATATATATATATATATATATATATATATATATATATATATATATATATATATATATATATATATATATATATATATATATATATATATATATGTATAATCTGTCTCATTGCAGATCAGACAAATTGCCTTTTCCTTACACTGAACAAAAAAAAGTCCATTGATGTTTAAACATTCCACACTCTGAGTCTATTTTACGTTTCCCCAACGATTTCGCCATTTGTTCCCCTCGTGCACTAATTGACTGACACTGCGGCACGAGCGTGACGCCGTCACGTTATAGTCTATCGATGGGAAAATGCATTTTTAGAAAATATGATTTGCCAGAGCGGCTAGGAGACCCCGAGAGTAACAAGCGGTAGAAAATGAATTGATGGGTGGGCTAGAAAGGACAGATTAAAAAGATAATAACTAAAATAAAATACAAATTTATGATTTAGTTTTTTTTTACCCGAGGGCCGGATTTTGGACGCTGACCTAAAAAAACAGCCCAGGCAAAGTTTTAAGTCACATTTTAACATTTTTAACTAACCAGTTTGTTTACATAAATCGCTATATCGTTAAGTACAAAAATAAATCAAGCTTCTCCAGTCATGTCCAAGTTAGCCATTTAGCTTTTGACGACATGCCAACTATGTTAGCATCTCCATTTCTCATTCTATGGTTATCATCACACAAGTTTAGTTTGAGCCACATTGACTGACTTCTTTATGTTGTTGTCGACAGGTGAAGAAGATCAACCGCAATTTTCCAGTCAACCAGCAGGTTAGTGCGTGTGTGTGTGACCAAAAATTATGTTTTTTTTAAATAAAATATTTTATTTTAATAAGTAAGAGTGAAAGCAGACCATCAAGTCAGAGAAAGGACATGCTTCATCTTACCAAGTGTTGAAACCTCCGCTATATGTTTGCATCATAATCCTGAGAGAAATAATGAGAAAACAACTTCATCGCCTTCAGTCGTGTGTGTGTGTGTGTGTGTGTGTGTGTGTGTGTGTGTGTGTGTGTGTGTGTGTGTGTGTGTGTGTGTGTGTGTGTGTGTGTGTGTGTGTGTGTGTGTGTGTGTGTGTGTGTGTGTGCGTGCGTGTTAATTCATTCAGATTTTACTTACATGAATCCACATGACAGTTCAATGGAGAGATCGTCCCAAATCTTTCAGCCGCTCGTTTTTGTCAGTCGTCAAACATGTCAGTTTTTTCTCGGCTGTTTTTAATGAGGAGTGACGGTCACACTTGATGTCTTTTTACAACATTTGTACTTGTCACTTCTTCCCTTTCAACACCCCGCCGATGCGCCCCCAAAGCAGGCTCCCTTCATCTCCTGACGACTGTCACGGCCCCTATTAGCACTGTCGCTCTATTAGCATTTGAACTTTGAGTCAACTGTTCAACTCACTAGTGAAAGTCTTGGTTTTAAAATGAACACAGCTACAACAACATACAGTATGACAACTAGATGAGGCAATTCCTGAAGGAATTGAATGCTCCAATGCTGAAGATGAACTGAAATCCTGGAGAGAAAAAAATTGAATTGGTGAAGTAGAGCACACAATTATGAATAGGCTGTATATTTTGAAGTTGGAACAGTTTGAATCAGATGAAAATTGTGGGAGTTGTGGAACTTTGAAGAATGTCCCATTGATTTGAATGGGAATTTCCAAAAACTTTGGGAATTTCGTGAAAAGCGGGAATTTTTTTAAAAATGGTCAAAAAAAAGCTTACATGTTCTGAATGAGTTGAAATGGTTGGTGTTGGAATTTTTGAAATCGGTCGAGAAATGTTGAAGTAGTAACATGTTGAATTGAGAAGAGTTTTACGGAATTCCTGGAATTTCGGGAAAACCGGGAATTTGTCCAGTTCCAAAAACTATTTTTTTTAATGTCCTGATTAAGAGGAATGTTTTGACAATGGAACGGTTCAAATGTGTTGAAAAATGTGGAAGGAGTAGTCGCCAGAAAAAAGGGGGGAAGTAGGGCTTTGGAAAACCAGGAATTCTGGAAAATCCTGGAATTTTTTTTCAATTTGGAAAAAGGGTAGTTTACATTTCCAGAATGGTGGAACGTGTTGAAGGTGGAATGGTTTGAATCGGTTGAAAAATGTGGAAATGGTGAAAGTTTGAAAAATGGCCAATTCATTTTGAATGGGAAAAATGTCCCGGAAAACCTGGCATTCCTGGAAATCTGGTAATAATTGGAATTTGTCGAGGGAAAGCCCGCAATTCCCAAATAGGCCGAACAGTTTGAAGTTGGAACAGTTTGAATCGTGTGAAAAATGTGGAAGGTAGAACGCGCCAAAATCTGGAGAAGAAGAAGAAGTTGAATAATAAATACCGTATTTCCTTGAATTGGCGCCGGGAATATAGTATTCGCCTGCCTAGAATTACAGCCGGGTCAAATTCGTTTCGCAAAATAATTAGCGCATGCTTGGCACTTCCGCCGGGTCAAATATGAGTCATTAAATGACTCCCGCCTCCTGGTGGTAGAGGGCGCTAGTGATCCTTCTTGCGACTACCAGTACTGCAGGAGACAGGTACTGCAGAAGAAGACAACAAGCAGCAAGCATGCAGCAATTGTTTGCTTGCACTTTTACCATGGAGGATTATATATCTAAAATAAAACCGTTTTCTAAACTGGACTTTCAATCGAAGCAGGAGGTAATAATTAAAGGAATATCTCCAGAGACTTTTAAAATTGAAGAAAGATGAGAAAGACTGCCTTTGATCAGAAGCAGCTGCACATGGACCCATTTACAAGTAAAGGTAAGATCATAATAACGTTTTTTTTTATTAAATGTGCTTTTCATGATAAGGTATGCGCCGGAGTGAGAAGAGGTTTTAAAATAATTAGAGCATGCTTGCTCATTCCGCATGGTTTTGGTAACCGCAGGAGTGAGAAGAGGTTTTAAATTAATTAGCGCCCCTGCGGCTATTCAAGGAAATACGGTAGATTAATTTTGGTGTAGAAAACCATATGTGTAAAATGCTTTGGAGCATTCACACAATTACAGCGTTTCTTCAATACAAAATTAATAATATTAATAACTTTTCACTCCTATTTTGGTTACTGCTACCTGGCGTGCGAAGCGGGTTCATGTTAACAGGCAAACTTTGCTAAGCTACTCTTATTTTTAGCACAATCCAAGACTGCAGCATCAATGTTAGCTTTACACTCACTCAAGTTAACCTGAGCTAACGTTAACACATCTTGAATAACATTTCAGCTTCATAACTAGATACGTCACGTCCCTTTTGAGCTGCGTGCCTACGACGAGCCTACAGTAAGCTAGTAGGGGCAAAGTGTCAGCGTATTTTATTAACTGGCATATTGTTCTGCATACAGTTGCAAAGTACGCCGTACTGTTGAAACAAAGATACAGTTTTTATGTTGATAATAAAGCAAACTGCATGAAACTCGATTGAGAACGAACCAAGTTAGGATTTATTTTCAATATAAAACGCATTGCATTAGATGGGAAAGTGGGCCCTGCTAAGATGTATATATCTATGGGCTGGTATACTTGCTAGCATTAGCATAGCATGCTTCAATTACATCAGAAGTGTCCCAACATTTTCCACCAAGGGCCGCTTTCTAAAAAAACCTTTTGTTTTTTTACTGCCATGCTAAAACTATTTTTCAAAAAAGCCTGTCAGCTTTGTTTTATGGTTGATGTGGAGAATGCATATATTTTTAAAAGATCTTTCTTTATTCATAGTCATGTTTAAAGCAGCTAATATTCTCCCATGTGTACGCTTTTTGCTTGTATCTTATGTCTGCAAGTAAACTCTGTGCTTTACATTGAAGGGTTGGAATGTGGGAGTATAGAATACTCCCTTTTTATCGTATCAGTATTAGAACAATGAGGCTGTATTCCTTTCTGGGCAGGGTGGGGGCTGTTTTCGTATTCAATAAGTTGTCTCTTCCCGTTTGATTTTCAGACCGCTTCTCGATGCCGCTATTAACAGACTGTAGGACTGGTCTCCTAAAGCTTTATTAATAGCTTGATAATATTCCTATTCTGTCTTGATGGTCCTTCTTACTCAGCATATATGTCATCTGAAAGAATTTGGGATTGACCAGTGACTTTAATTCCCCGAGAGGAAGACTGGTCAGACGCAACATTGACAAAGCCTATTATTAGTTTTAGTATTTGTTTCTGTCTTTACGCTACGCCTTTTCCTCTTTTTTCAATGTTTACCATTTTATTTTCTTTCTTTTGTTTATTTGTATATTTAGAATGTGTGCCGTGGACCGACAAAAAACGTTTTGACGCTCCAGCATTACATGATCCGAACCAGTACACACGCTAGCATTAGCATTAGCACACTGCCGTTACATAATTCATAAATTTGTTAGCATTAGCATCACACATTTATAACTTGCGGCAAACTTGTACGCGTTAGCAATATGCTTGACTAATTGATCTAAGCTGAAACACGTGCTAGTATTGGCATTACAATTTGATATGTATGATATGATACAAATTGATTATGTTTTGGCGTATGTACTTGCATTAGAATTACACTTTTATGAGTTCATACACTAGCATCCAAACAACACATTAGTATTGATTAAAATAAGTAATATTTTATTGCTAATCATTACAATCCTAGTAATAAATTGTTTCCTGTTATTGAATCCAACATTTTGCTCCATTGCACAGATCATCTACATGGGCTGGGCCGACGAGAAGGAGCAGGACTCAGTCCAGGACCGAATGTACTCGCCAAAGTTTCTGGCTTTAAGGGGTTCCTCTCTTTTTAAGTTCTGTGCTCCTCCGGTAAGCTTCCATTCAAACCCGTGTTGTTTATTTCTACTCTTGTACGTATTTATCTAGCTCGCAACTATTGGTGATCTACCCTGTGATTGATGATGATCATCAAATGTTTTTATACTGATATTGATATTAAGAGATGATGACAATCGGCATAAGCTTTCGTCATAATGGAGATGTGCAAAGGTACATAAGTGTTATTTCTGGCTCCACTTGATCTAAATGAAATATGCTAATGTGAGTGGAGGCTATGCATTGTGGCAGCTTGTTTATTATCGAAGACAGCGAGGGCCACTCAGTGTGAAGAAGCAACCTTTTAAAAACAGCAACCATCAACAACCATTAATTTACTGAAAGGTCTTCCACTTTCAGGTGACAACATGGGACTGGACCCGAGCAGAGAAAAGCTTTACTGTCTATGAAATCATGTGCAAGATTTT
This sequence comes from Entelurus aequoreus, assembly GCF_033978785.1. Classification (NCBI taxonomy): domain Eukaryota; kingdom Metazoa; phylum Chordata; class Actinopteri; order Syngnathiformes; family Syngnathidae; genus Entelurus; species Entelurus aequoreus. The sequence continues at coordinate 27,586,208 of NC_084746.1, forward strand.
AAAGGTAAGTCCCTATGGGGGAGAGGCTCATGCACTTAGACCGCTCAAGAAAAAAAAAGCAATATAATTATAATATATATATATATATATATATATATATATATATATATATATATATATATATATATATATATATATATATATATATATATATATATATATATATATATATATATATATATATATATATATATATATATATATATATATACACTACCGTTGAAAAGTTTGGGGTCACATTGAAATGTCCTTATTTTTTAAAGAAAAGCACTGTACTTTTCAATAAAGATAACTTTAAATTAGTCTTAACTTTAAAGAAATACACTCTATACATTGCTAATGTGGTAAATGACTATTCTAGTTGCAAATGTCTGGTTTTTGGTGCAATATCTACATAGGTGTATAGAGGCCCATTTCCAGCAACTATCACTCCAGTGTTCTAATGGTACAATGTGTTTGCTCATTGGCTCAGAAGGCTAATTGATGATTAGAAAACCCTTGTGCAATCATGTTCACACATCAGAAAACAGTTTAGCTCGTTACAGAAGCTACAAAACTGACCTTCCTTTGAGCAGATTGAGTTTTTGGAGCATCACATTTGTGGGGTCAATTAAACACTCAAAATGGCCAGAAAAATAGAACTTTCATCTGAAACTCGACAGTCTATTCTTGTTCTTAGAAATGAAGGCTATTCCACAAAATTGTTTGGGTGACCCCAAACTTTTGAACGGTGGTGTATGTACATAACAAATATTTCAATAATATATGGAGTATGAATGTTGTCTGTCTATCTGTGTTGGCCCTGCGATGAGGTGCCGACTTGTCCATGGTGTACCCCGCCTTCCACCCGAATGCAGCTGAGATAGGCTCCAGCACCCTCCTCGACCCCGAAAGGGACAAGCGGTAGTAAATGGATGGTTGGATAATATCCATATTATCCATGGAAAATATGGATATTAAGGGACAAGCGGTAGAAAATCGATGGATGGATATTATCCATGTGTTATGTGTACAGGAGGAGGAGATGGCACAGACAACAGGGGCGTAGTATTAAGCTCTATTTATCAATATATATGAACTATATATTTATGTAAATAACAAAATATAATATTAAATAAACAAGGGAATGGAGTGTGACAAAATACAAGAGTGTATGGTGTGTGACTATGTGTGGGAATTAATTGCTGAGTGTTATGGTGAGTGTTGAGCGAGAAAGGCAGAAGTCCAACAGTGGCAGAGCGGACTCGTAGATTCGTGAGTAGGCAGGAAGTCGGGGGCTATAGAGAGGCGTCGAAGGTCCGTGTCCTTTTTTGTTATTGTTTTATTTTTTTTATTTTTTTTGTCCTCTCCAGCTTCTCAGGCAAATCATATAGTAGACGTAGATGCCCATATCGGCTGTTCAGATTTACTTTACAAAAGAGAAGTGTAGGATACTTCTCTTGTTGCCTTATTTGTATTTGATTTTATTAAATGTATTTATATTATCATTTGCTGCAGCCGGGCCGTAACAGGAGGGGATAGAAAGAGAGAAAAAGGAAGACAGAGGGGGGAATTGTGGGGACAAGAGGGGGATTAGACAGAGAGACAAAAACAACAACAGCAAACACAACAACAACAACAACAATAGAGCAACATCAGCAAATACTACATGTACAAATATGATGGTAAAAGTAATAGAAAATAAGCAGTTAGCGAAAAAATACAAAATAATACAGAAATGACAATGAGCATTATTACACTAAAAATGGAGCAATACGAATACCAATAGAAGGTCCGTGTCCAAGGGGGATGTTGAGATCCAAGAGGCAGCCAAGGAAACGGAGGGAACGCGGGAAAACGAGACACACAGCTCGAAACGTGGAACGAAGGCCGATGTACGGGAACAGATGACTACGTTCTGTTGCGGGATAGCAGGTTGTGCAGGCTTATTAAGGCAGGCCTGATGATCAGCTTCAGGTGTGCTGATTGCCGGTGATTGATTGCACCTGTGCACCGGCGCAGCCTCTGCCGGAGTGGCACGCACTGGTGCGCTCTTGGAGGTACAATCAGCAGAGCACACAGATGAGTGCGCATTCGAATGCGCCCTGACTGTGACACCATGGATATTATCCATGGATAATACGGATATTATCCATGGATATTATCCATCCATCCATTTCTACCGCTTGTCCCTATCGGTGTCGCGGGGGGTGCTGGAGCCTATCTCAGCTGCATTCGGGCGGTAGGCGTGGTACACCCTGGACAAGTCGCCACCTCATCTATGTGAAGTAAACAAACGTCATTTAAAACTACTAAAGGAGACCAAAACGCATCAACTGAATTCATTTTAAACCGCCCCTTAAGTCCTGTAACAACTATAAAATGATCAAATACATTTTCTGAATTGACGATATGTGTAATATTTTATATGTTGACACACACACACACAGGACCCACAAAATCTAAACATTTTTGCCATACCTGATGCACCTGCAAAATATGGGGACTTTTCGTGCATGTTAAGAGCCCCTAAAAGGCGTCCAAAGTCCAAACGTATAGAAGAAGGCTCTGGCCCTAATAAAGATCATAACACAAATTTATACTAACTGAAAACTGTGACATCCATTCATTCTTCCATTTTCTACTGCTTGTCCCTTTCGGGGGTGCTGGAGCCTATCTCAGGTGTCGAATTTCTTCCAATAAATCGTACTCCTGTGCAATAATTAAATTTAACATGAAAAAAATCTTTAAGAAAATTGTATAATGTAGTAACACAACAATTATGGCCAACAATAGAGCAAAACAATTACTTTACTATGGATAAAAAGGTCTGCCTTTGTCCCCTAAGGTATAAATAAACGCATAACATTTATTTTCAGTCTTTTTTAAATTTTTTATTTTTATAATTAGACGATGACAACTGCAGCAAGCGAGTGTAGTTGATAGTAGCAGTGGTACAGCATTTCTAAAGTCATTCTGGGGATCTTGTGTTCGGTGTCACTGTCCTTGGACCCACACACAATGCGTCTGTTGTCTCCTCAGGACAACGACCTGGTGGACAAGAGGCAGCACTGCTTCAGCGTGCAGACAGAGAGCGGCGAGGACATGTTCTTTGGCGTGGAGCTCGAGTCGGAGCTGCTGGTTTGGGAAAAGGCCTTCCAGATGGCCACTTTCCTGGAAGTGGAGAGGATACAGGTGGGCAATGTCCATAAAGGATGATCATTTTAGCGGCAGGCTCCGGCTGAAGACTAATGACATTAGCTAGCGGGAGAGAAAGAGATTTCTGTGTCAGTTTGTTTAGCGCAAAGTTCACTATTTCTTTCTCCTCCATGCAGTGTAAAACGTACACCTGTATCATGGAGAGCCACCTTATGGGACTGACTGTTGACTTCAGCATGGGCTTCGTGTGCTTTGATGCCGCTTCTAAGGTGAGTGAAGAACACCACCACTGCCGTACAGAGGTAGAGGTAAACAAATACTGCCTCTCTGGGAAGTCTGAACGTCGCCGTGAGTGGCAGAATCTAGATGGTTTTGGTTAAGGAACATTTGTTGTCAAACATCTAGGCAAAGTCACGACTTGCTGCTTGTTACCATGAACGACAAACTCGAAATAGATATGACTGAGGGCCTAATAGGGCGCAGTGGTTAGCGCTTGTGCATCACAGCAAGAAACTCCTGGTACGATTCCCAGGCTCAGGGTCTTTCTGTGTGGAGTTTGCATGTTCTACCCGTGACTGCCGGTTTCTCTCCAGGTACTCTGGCTTCCTCCCACCTCCAAAGACATGCACCTGGGAATTTGAGTGTAAATCAGACCTGAGCAAATTAAGGCCCGGGGGCCGAATGCGGCCCGTTAAGCTTTTCAATCTGGCCCGCCGGACATTCCCAAATCATTTTTTTAGATCTTTAAGATGGAAACTGTAGCTGTCATTATGATGTGCAGTGATGTTGTCAAATGACCGTAAGTCTTGAACTATACAAAGTATTTCAATGGTTTTTGCATGATATACTAGTTATTATATCAATCTAAGTCACAGCAGCTCAGACGAGGCACCAAGCAGTGTGGGTGGGGAGTGTTTCCACAGAGTGTTTCCAGAGCGGCTAGCCTGAAATGCGGGTGTCAGGGACAGACGCGGAAGGAGATTTTTACAACAAAGTTCTAAAACTTAGTGATATATCAGATATATCAGATTGTAGGGGGGGGGGGGTTACCCTTCGCGTTCATATTTCGCTGTGTTTGTCGCATTTTTGTTGCGTTTCGCTTAATTGTAAAATATGTCGATCGAGAGGGTGTGTGACGTTCGCATGTTGTCAATATTCAGTGTTTTATCGTTCATAGTTAATATTGTAAATCCCGTATTTTTTATTGTCATGTACATTCTGGGTGTCTCATTCAGTAAAAAAAAAATTAAATTCCATTCTGTTTTTAAGGCGGTCTGTCATAACGTTTTTAGCATCCAGACATTATTGTGAGGTTTTGTATTAGTGTCTCTAAAAATAGATATACCGGCCCCCCGACACATTTTTTTTCTCTAAATTTGGCCCCCCCGAGACAAAATAATTGCCCCGGCCTGGTGTAAATAGTTGTGGTGGCAACTAGTCCAGCGTGTAGCCTGCCTTCCGCCCGAGTACAGCTGGGATCGGCTCCAGCCCAACGTTTATGTCAACCTTTTTTCAAAACACAATATAAAATGTGAGATATAACATTGTTTTCAAAACGGTTACAAAAAAGTGGGATTCCAAAAATGTACTGTGGAACCCCATTTTTATGACTTGATGGGGTCCCTGGGACCCCATTTTGAAAATTCCTAGCGCCAACACTGATGGAGTATTGGTACGTGCAAAACAGCAGCAGGTAGCTGTAGCCTGTGGGCCGTATCTAATACTAATCAAATATCACCCCGGGGGCCATAGATAATTCATTCACGGGCCGGATATGGCCCGCGGGCCTTGACTTTGACACATACGTAGTAAACAGAAAGAATGCAACAATGCTCGTTATAATCCTGTACGGAACAATCTGCCTTTATTGACCATGGCAGTGTGTGTCTGTGTCTGTGAATGTGTGTGTGTGTTTGTGTACGTGTCGTGTTGGTGTGAATGTGTTTGTATCTGTGTGCGTGTGCGACAATCTGTCCACCGTCGCGAAAGTCAGGCTTGTCACAATGTAAAAAATGTCCAATCAGCGTCCAATCTTCTTTTTCCCCCTCACACAGCTGGAAGTGCAGTCCAGAAGAATAAAATAAAGGAATATGTCTAGCAAAGAAACGGAAACACAACATTGAGAAGGAGCAGCAATTTCAGTGACAGACTTTAGTCTCACTGACTGCTGCAGCTCCCATTGTGGTGCATGCCGTAATCCTGCCCTCAAAGCGGACTCGCAGGCATTTTTGTGAGTAAACTGCTGCATTGGTCCCAGACTAAGAGAATGAATACACCTAATTTAATCAGAAAAAAAAAGATACTTTTTTTATCTAAAACAGGGGTGCCCATTATGTCGATCGCGACCTACTGGTCGATCGTGGAGGGTGTGTCAGTCGATTGCCAGCCAGGCATTAAAAAAATAGACCTAATAATTAGGGATCATAAATCTTCACCAAGATGTCACTTTCGTCACTTGATTGACAATCATGAAACCCGAAGGTCTTGTGATATGACACTGGTTGCAGCGAGATCATTTTTAAGAAAAAATGACAGACAGGAAGGCGTGAAACACCTTTTATTTCAACAGACTCTGGTGCCGTACCTGCTGTTAAAACCCTAAAGACCAAGTGCACAGTTCCGGTCTTCACAATAAAAGCGCTGCTTTAGCCTGCCTGCACTAACAAACTAAGAGTCTCAGGAAGCAAGAGCGCACACAAGCTAGCAAGCTACGGAGTTTGCCGCCAATGTATTTCTTGTAAAGTGTATAAAAACGAGTATGAAAGCTGGACAAATAAGATGCCAAAAACCAACCACTTTCATGTGGTATTGGACAGAAAGGAGGACTTTTTTTCTCCTCCATTTGAAAATGCGGACGTTATCAGCACTACTGTCTGATTCCAATCAATGCAAGTCATCAGAATCAGGTAATACACCAACTTATGTAATTGTCTTCATGAAAGAAAGGAATCTATATGTGTTAAACATGCTTGTATTATCATTACACACCTTTAACTTGTTAACAAAATCCTCTCTTTCATAAATAATTCAATATAAATTATACATATGAATGAGGTAGATCCCCTCGACTTGGTCAATTAAAAAATAGCTCGCCTGCACAAAAAAAGTGTGCGCACCCCTGATCTAAATATTTAATAATCAGACTTTTTGCTTGTGTTTGCTCTGATTCAACTCCTCTGATATAACATGTACTGAAAAACTCTGCAGACACTTTTTGTTCAAATAATTTTTGAGTTTGTGGATAAAAACATTTTGTTCCTGAAATGAAACATGTTTTTTGTGTGGGTACAGATTATTTTACGGTACTTCAAAGTCAAACTGCACTTAAATGTATTTTCATTAAATATAATATACAGTATTTGAGGGGGTTTTTAAACGGCAAAATCTGGGTCACCGCTCACCGTTTGTCAAAGCACTGGTGAGAAGCACTGATGTACACAAGTAATCAAAGAATACAAAAAATAATTTACCATTTGAAAGTGTTGTTTAGTCAATGTTAACTTGAAATAAAAGTCTTATAGTATTCACTACACCACTGATACTTTGACTGCAGAATGAAGTTTGTCATGACAAGCAAAATAATAAAAAAACTTTGAGAGGAAAAAAGTTGTTCTCCCCCAAAACGTACTGTAAAAGAAGCAAAACTGCGGCCCTAAAACTAGGTAGGAACCGTAGCGTGGGTTACCTGTACTGATGCACCTCTAGTAAACACAATCATAGATATGAACACAATGACAGTTGTCAGCTGTTGGCATATATTACCTCAATCAAACATGGCGGAAATATTTGTTACAAGATACTGCAGTAATAAACAGTTGGGATGCAACGGTTCTCTGTATAAACCGGCACAGGACAATTCGACTTTGATTTAAAAAAAAAAAAAAAGGAGTGGTATCAATCAAGATCCAATGATATAAATAAGTTAAAAGTTGTCTTTTTTTTTTGCCATATCGCCCAGCTCGATTACATGTTTCTGCAAACATTATACTGGTAACACGTGCCATCCAACTCAGTTTTAGTTAGATGGTAGGCTTGGCTTGCGCAGCCTCACGACCGGAAATGTGCAAATTCAGCGATTTTTATTTAAGGAAATGTAAAAAAATAATTGGAATCATACAGAAAATACATTTATTACACAGTTCTATGGGCAATTATTAGTATTTGATGTCATCATTATGAAGCTCTTCCTCCCTGTTTGCAATAAAACATGTTTGGATGGTCATGACAGTGCACAGTATTCTGCTTGTCACTATGAATTACAAAATATGGGTAGCTTTAGTCGTTATACCTTGAACCAGCCACGATAATGCATGGTATGCTGCTTGTTGCTATGGATGACAAAATTCAGATTGATTTGGCCGAGGGAATTTTAGCAGGAAAACACATCGGCATAGTAGCGCTAATGCAAGGTATTGCGCTTGTCGCTATGAACAACACAGTTTGTATAAAAGTAAGCCGTGGTGAATTAGTCACAACAATAAATGATATGCAACTTGCCGCTTTAAATGTTTCAATTTGGATAGCCTTGGTTTAAGAACATTTGAAGGAAAACACCTGATTATACATGTGTATATATATATATATATATATATATATATATATATATATATATATATATATATATATATATATATATATAGGTATATATATATTTATATATGTATGCAAAATACGATAAGGGTATCGCAACTGGCTCACCTTTACAGGTACTCGCCCCTGCACCATCTGTGAGCCTGTGGCCTCGCTCTCTTCATCTCTCCTTCCATCAAGGCAACGGCGGGACTCTGCATATCACGGACGTCCTCCTCCCTAAACCAAGACTAAGCTTGACCGCATACTTCAACTGGAAATGAGTTGGTTGGTGTCAGAAGGTTCTCAAACGGGCACCCCCCGTCATTGACGTTTTGTCGAATTAAGCCCATGACGCTTCGGAGGGGCTCGACGGCAGATCTAGCGTCCTGGCTCTGCCCCCGGTGAATGCCACCCAACTCTATGTCCTTAGTCCTTCAGTAGGTCGGCTCTGCCACCGCACCTCTCTTTGTATCCAAATCCAGCGTGATGCTTCCATTGCCCTTTTAGTGGTGTTGGCTACCAGCCGCTTCCTAGCCAGCCCCTCGATCCCTAGCAGTCCAAGGGCTCTCCGGAGCGACCGCCCCGCAAAGCCTCTACAGCCCACCTCCACCGGTAAGTTCCAGGCCTTCCATCCATTTTGCTGGCTCTCGAGGATGAGGGTTTGGTATTTCTTGAGCTTGCGTTCGTATGCCTCCTCCATCCTCTCTTCCCAGGGTACTGTCAGCTCGATAAGCACCACCTGTTTGGTTCCTTTAGGCCACAGAAAAATATCAGGTCTCAGGGTAGTGTGGGCTATCTCCGCTGGGAATTTGAGCTGCTTCTTCAGGTCGGCCCACATCTCCCAGTTGCTTGCCGTGGCCAGGACCCCTTTGTTCCTCCCTCCTGCTGCTGCGCTTTCACCTGCCCTGAGGAAGTGGATGAAGCGAGGCCCATTAGAGAGCTGCCTTGTCCTTTTCCTGGCCTGCTCAACACCCTCTGCCAGCTGAGCAAGGATCTGGTCATGACACCACCGGAACTTGCCATCTGCTAAGCTTGAGTGACAAGAGGAGAGGACATGCTCCAGGTTAGCTATCTTTCCGCAGAGTGTGCAGCTTGGGCTCTCTACCATTCCCCAAGTATGGAGGTTTGGTGGGGTGGGCAGGACATCATATGTAGAACACAGCAGGAACTTGATCTGGTGGCCTTCAATGCTCCAGATGTCCTGCTAGGTTAGAGATCTCTCTTTCACACTCTCCCATCTAATCCAGCTGCCTTGTTTGTTCATGGCTACTGCCTTGACATGCCGGCTTTCCTCCTCAGCCTTTCGGACCTCCCTCTGCACCAAGCCTCGCCGCTCCTTTGGGTCAGCTTTGTTCCAACTTGTTCTGGATGAACAACCCAGACCAAGTCTTTCCTGGGTTACTGATCCCACAATGTCAGCGTGATGCAGTCGATCCTCCGCCTCCCTCAATGCTTTGCCAGCTGACCACTTTCTGCCTGACCTGACGACAATGCCTGCCTGGCGTACTCTCGTCTTTGCTGTCTCGTAGCATCATGGCCTGGTGTGTTTTTGTAGCCTTGTACTCCTCCACCACTGATGTTATTGGCAGCTGTAGCTTGCTACCTGTGCTGTACAGTCCAATGGAACAGAAGCGTCTTGGGACACCCAGCCATCTCCTCAAGTAGGTGTTCAGCTTCCTCTCCAGACTCTCAACTGTGGATACAGGTACCTCAGAAACCAGGAGTGGCCAGAGCAGACGGGGGAGAACCCCATGTTGGTAACCCCAGGCCTTATACTTGCCCGGGAGGCTGCTCTTTTCTAGGGACGTCATCCAGGCTTCTGCTTGGCTAAGTATTCCCTTCACACACTGTCGGTCATTGAGGTCTGCCCTGTACCACTTCCCCAAGCACTTCACAGGTTTCTCTTGGACAGTTGGGATGATGTTCTCCCTGATCTTGAAGCGAAACCGGTCCTGAACAAGCCCTTTCTTCAGAACTAGGCTTCTGGACATTGCCGGTTTAAACTCCATCCTTGCCCAATTGGTGAGCTCAATCAGGTCCTCCAAAATCCATCTTCTTTCTGACAATGATCTTGCTGTGATGGTAAGGTCATCCATGAACGCTCTAAAGGGCAGCATCTGGATTCCGCTTGCAAGGACTGCACCTCGACGTAACTTCTCTGCCGACTTGACAAGAATGTTAATTGCTGCAGAAAATAGAATCACTGAAATTGTGCAGCCAGTGACAATGCCAGCTTTTTGAACTTAAGTATCCATGTAACCGTTGTCCAACATGAAGGTGGTCAACCTCTTCGCCAGAATCTCCAGGAAGAACTTAGCTTCCACATGGAGGAGGGAGGTGGGACGGAATTGCTTAATCCCTGAAGAGTTTTCTTTCTTAGGGATAAAGCACCCCTCAGCCACCAGCCATTCATCAGCAAGGAAGTTCTTCCTCCATGCCACCGTCAGTATATATATATATATATATATATATATATATATATATATATATATATATATATATATATATATATATATATATATATATATATATATATATGTATATATACATACATACACACACATACATACATACATACATACATACATACATACATACATACATACATACATACATACATATATATATATATGTCTTAATTAGATTATCCAAAAAATAGTGCTCGATACCGTGGTAGAGCGTAATATGTATGTGTGGGAAAAAAATCACAAGACTATTTCATCTCTACAGGCCTGTTTCATGAGGGGTTTCCTCAATCCTCAGGAGATTTTAATGGAAGCATTCACATACCATGGTTTATATAGGGCACAGAGCGGGTGGGTACAGGCAGGCGTGGGGGCGTGGTGATTGGCTCATGTGTTGCCTAGGAGGTGTTTCCTTCTGTGACGGCATGCTGATACAATTTCGCTGCGTTTGTTGAGGGATGACAACTCTGGACGGTATATGATAAACAGTTTCTCTTTTAAGCATAGGTTGCATCTTTTGTTACCACTGTTGTAAGGTGTGCTGGATGCAAGAATTTGCCATGTTATTGAGTATTCAACATTATTGTCTTTGAGATTCCAAATGTGTTTGCTGAGTTCTGTAGTGTTCCGCAGGCTTTTGCATCTGAAAGAAGCCTTGTGATTGTTCCATCTGGTTTTGAATTCTCCCTCAGTTAATCCTACGTATGTGTCGGATGTGTTAATGTCCTTGCGTATTACCTTTGCTTGGTAAACAACTGATGATTGTAAGCACCCCCCGTTGAGAGGGCAATCAGGTTTCTTGCGGCAGTTGCAGCTTTTGTCGGTTTTGGAGTCGTTCTGCCTGGTGGTGGGCGGCTCCTTTTCAATTGCTTTATTGTGGTTTGAAATGATTTGTCGCATGTTGTTCATGCAGCTGTAGCTCAATTTAATGTTGTTCTTGTTGAATACTTTACTTAGGGTGTTGCCTTTGGGGAAGTGTTTGTCGATCAGGGTGAGGAATTTGTGGCCAATATTAGTTGAGACGTTTTTGCTGTATGGGGGGTTGTACCAGATAATGTTGTTTCGTTTTCTGCTCCTTTTTGGTTGGTTTCCTGGCGTGGGTTCGTAGGTGAGGGTGAAGGAAACACCTCCTAGGCAACACATGAGCCAATCACCACGCCCCCACGCCTGCCTGTACCCACCCGCTCTGTGCCCTATATAAACCATGGTATGTGAATGCTTCCATTAAAATCTCCTGAGGATTGAGGAAACCCCTCATGAAACAGGCCTGTAGAGATGAAATAGTCTTGTGATTTTTTCCCCACACATACATATTACGCTCTACCACGGTATCGAGCACTATTTTTTGGATAATCTAATTAAGACATATATTCCGCTCCAAATTCACTTTTGTTGAGCACTGTACGACGATCAGAAATGGAAAAATTCAACATCGACTACTCCACGAAGAACATTCCCATACCCGCGCAGAATGACTACAAGCTAAGGCTCATAGAGAAGACGGAACACTTCCTGAGAAGGATGCGGTGGAAAGCACACTTTTTCCTTCACCCTGAAACAAAAGGTACACAAAAGAAAACTTACGGATTTAAATCCACCAAGAACCCACCCACAGTTGAGGAACTAAAGGATTTTGAGAACAACATGCTCAAAATGATACAATCAGTCAAATTCAAGCCAGTTCGCAACCCACTCCTCACCAAGCTGAAAAATGACACGGAGCGCATCAAGAAAGTAAGCAACCTCATCATAGCTGCCGACAAAACCACAAATTTCTACAGAATGAACATACAAGAACATAACACTTTACTGGACAGAAGCATCACCAAATCATACAAAAAAGCACAACCCAACACTTTACAGAACATCCACCTGGAAAACAAACGGATCGCGGCTGAACTGGACATCGAGGACAGGGTGGACGCTACAGCCAACAAGGAAGCCTTCATCACATTGAAGGACCACAAACCCAACTTCGCAAATAACCCATCATGCCGACTAATAAACCCAACTAAATCCGAAATAGGAAAAATCAGCAAAACAATCCTGGACAGAATCAACACAAAAATTACAGACAAAACACCACTCAACCAATGGAGAAATACAGCAGCAGTAATCAAATGGTTCAGCAACATCCAAGACAAACAACAGCACAACTTCATCTCCTTCGATGTCGAAGAATTTTACCCTTCCATCACGCAAGACCTACTGACCAAAGCACTAGACTTTGCCTCGGACTACGACTCAATCACAGGCAACGAAAGAAACATCATCATCCACGCAAAGAACTCCATACTCTTCCGCAACGGTACACCATGGCAAAAAAAGAACAATTCAACATTCGACGTCACTATGGGGAGTTTCGACGGAGCAGAAACGTGCGAACTTGTTGGGAGTTTCCTCCTCTCCCAGCTCGCTAGCCTCAACCTGAACCTTGGTATTTACCGTGATGACGGACTGGCAGTGTGTCGCGCCTCGCCAAGGAGCAGCGAGAATACCAAGAAGCGTATATGCCAAATCTTCAAAGAGAACGGTCTACGGATCACAATTGAAGCCAACAAGCAAACCGTCAACTTCCTCGACGTCACTTTCAACCTGAGGAATAACAGCTACCAACCATTCACGAAACCCAACACAACACTCCAATACGTGCACCATGACAGCAACCA
>NC_084746.1:27604051-27639051 GCF_033978785.1 Entelurus aequoreus
AAAAGCACTTAGTGTTGATCTGTTCGATAAATTAAGACATAAAATATGTGCATTTACATGAATCAGCAGATGACTCCATGCTGCATTTTTACTGCATGTGACAGTACCAGGAAGTCCAGGAAGTCCTGTCCTAGCTCATCAAACAGTTCAGTTCAGTTTATTTGGAACATGCATACCATACCATGTAATGTGTCACATATTTCCAGTTGTTTCATCACAGCACGTCCGAAAAGGAGTAGGAAGAAGCTGAGCTTATTTAATCATACCCCTTTTAATATTATATAAATTTTCATCCTATTTCCTTGTTCTCTGTTTGCAAGGGAACAGTAAATAAATAATAAAAATAATATACCATAAGTAAGTAGACAAATATTAAATACATAAATAATCATTATCTCAACAAAAAAAAGTTAAATATGGTCATCGTAGTTGTTCTTTGTATTTTGTGAAGACTTGTAGTTTGAACAGTCTCTTAAACTGACTCTATTGGTGCTTTGTTTGATTTCTTTGGTTGATCCATTCCATAAATTCATTATACATACGGAAATGCTAAAGGTTTTAAGTGTTGTACACGCATACAAATATTTTCAATTAGATTTTCCTGTAAGGTTACATTTCTCCTCTTTTGTTAAGAAGATTTGTTGTACATTCTTGAGTAGAAGGTTTTAGTTTGCTTTGTTTTGCTTTGATTTGGTGAATTTTTTTTGCAAATGCACCAAATGGTTTAATTTCAATATTTTTGATTCAATAAATAAAGGGTTTGCTTATATGTTCTACATATCCAAAATTATGTAATATTGATAATTGATGTTTTTTGTAAGATGGCTAGGGAATGAAGCGCCCATTTGTAGTTGCTTCCCTATATTTCTGTACAATAACTCAGATATGGTAACACTCGTGAGCAGTAGAGAATATGAAGTGTTTTTTGGTCTAGATTAGAACACATCCAAAATCCGGCCCGCGGGAAGTCCCAAGTTAAAAAAAAAAAAAAGTATTTTTATTTTTATTTTTTTTCACATCTGTCCTTTGTAATCCATTTTCTACAGCTTGTTACTCTCTGGGTCTCCTAGCCGCTCAGGCAAATCATGTTGTCTAAAAATGCATTTTCCCATCGATAACGTGACATCATCGCGCTCTTTCAGTCAATCAGTGCGCGAGGAATATATATATATATATATATATATATATATATATATATATATATATATATATATATATATATATATATATATATATATATATATATATATATATATATATACACAGCCCGGCAAAACAATTTTCACCCAATGTGGCCCCAGAGTCAAAAGGTTTGGGGACCCCTGGTCTAGAACATATACATAAACATAAATATGCTGCTGTGTGTCCATAGAAAGTTCTAGATAACACAATACTATTTTTAAAAAGATCAGCAGAATGTAAGATGTTTGAAATAACTTAGTCAGATGAAAAGGAGGGCCATTGAAGAGGGCCATTCAATCAGTTTGAGACTGTTATCATGAAATCTGGACAGTTTTAGTTGAGGGCAACTTGTATTAAAACATCGTAGAATAGTCACAACAGTACATTGTATATTCATCACTACTGTTATTATATATGAATGATGGCCTCAGTTGAGTGTTTTTGCAAAAAATCATCCCATAATAGTTTCACTATAATGCATAGTAAAACTGGATAGTTTGGGCAAATGGGTGAGACATAGTGGAATAGTCACGCCAGTGCATGTCACTGTCAATCAAAAAATCTAAATAGATTGGTCAAAGTTTTTTCGCCACAAAACAGACTGTAATCATCACAACAGTGCATTGTATGCTACTTTAGGCTGAAAAACACAGTGGAAAGGTCAGAAACATGTTCATTCAATAGTCACAAAAGTTGTTTTGTATATTATGACAGTTCATGGTATGTAACATGTGCCACTTTAAGTGCTAAAACATTAAATATGAATTGTCTTGCTTAAGTGTCAGATTAGCTGAATTGGGAATGTTTGGCTATTCGGTTGAAGTTTTGAGTATTTCTCCACTCATCTCTTGTTTTGAGGATGATGTTCTAACCTCAGTTGATAGTGATACTTGCCTCCAGAGGATTCTAGTAACATAAGAAAATACACATTAATGTTCTTTTTCTTCCCTACTGGCTATATTAACATTGGCAACACTACAAGGGGTGTCATGTCGAGTTGCATCAATTATTCATTTTCATATAAACACATGATAAGTGTCTGGTTGGTAACGTTTCAGGCTGTTCTGTGGAGATACAAGTTCTCTCAGCTGAAAGGATCATCAGATGACGGCAAAAGCAAGATCAAGTTTTTATTCCAAAACCAAGACTCCAAATCCATCGAAGCAAAGGTAAAATAACTCTTTAGATCGTGTCTTAATAAAAGAAAAGATGACTCTCTTGTTGATTTAATTTGTGCAGGAACTGGAGTTTTCCAACCTATTTGCGGTGCTTCACTGCATTCACGCTTTCTTCGCTGCCAAAGTGGCGTGCCTTGACCCCGTGTTTGTGGAGAGCCAGGCCACGGCCGCCAACGCCGGCATCCCTTCTCTGTCGAGCCTCTCGTGCAATTCGCACACTCCCAAACTAAAATTCACCACTTGACGCAGCACCTCTGGATTAGTCACGACTCTGTAGCTTAAGATGGGAGAAAGACAAAAAAGACTTCATAAAGACTTCCTCAGGGAAAAAAAAAGTCTGGAATTTCTCATAAAGCCTTTCTGGGACTTTGGGAATACAAAAAGACTCAATGGACACCAAGTGTGCAATGTGAACAGCTTTTTAGGCCAACCTTCTGGGACATCCTTATTATTAGTAAAATTATTATGATCCACACATCACAACAAGAAAAAGCAAGTGGTCTACTTTTGTATGAACGCTTACTGAGGTTTTGGAAGGATATCTCTGCTCACTTTTGGTTTGCTTACACTATATGTGCAAAAGGGGCATATATCTTCAATTATTTAGGGATCCAGGGGTTCGCTCCCTTTTTATTTGTATTTGTGTTACCTCTGGAAAAGTGAGATTTAATTATCCATCCATTTTCTATGTCCATCAAAAATATAACAGTTTATTCCTCGAGGTGTGACACATTGTCATCTACATTTATGATTTAATTTAAACAAATAAGGTGGCACAATTGTGATAAATAGAATTCTTCTACACTTCCTGTCTGAACTGTTAAAATTCCCAGCGTACTTAAATGCGTCATAACATTCTCTCCCTTTTTTATTTGTATTTGTGCTACCTCTGGAAAAGTGAGATGTAATGATGTCCATCAAAAATATAACAGTTTATTCCCCGAGGTGTGACATGTGGTCATCTCGATGTATGAATTAATTTAAACAAATAAGGTGACACAATTGTGATAAATAGAATTATTCCACACTTCCTGTCCAAACTGTTAAAATTCCCAGGGTATTTAAATGCGTCATAACAAACCACGTCCACGTGACATCCTTCTCTTCTTCAGTTGGTCAGCCGTGGGCGCGCAACAATTCATCCATCCATTTTTTACTGCTTGTCCCTCTCAGGGTAGCTGGAGCCTATCCCAGCTGCATTCGGGCGGAAGGCGGGGTGAACCCTGGACAAGACATGAAACTTAAAATATCGATATGACTAATGGAACAGACATAATTACAAGTGCATTTCAAGAGGAAGTGGCGGTGAAAAGCAGTGCTAACTGCTAGCAAACATAAAGAAGAATAGTTCAGGTACGTCACCGGTTGTATTTATTTCCTAATTGTAGTTACGTCAACAATATGTTGTTTAGACTCTTACTTAATGAGTTATTTGTCTGATGGAGCTGCTTTCAAACCACAAACGAGCACCATTAAATACAGCTGCCATGTAAAAATAGCAGTCGACAACAACTGTACAAACGGTGATGGGCAAGCTACAATAGACTGACCATACGCCCTCTTTTCCCCGGACATGTCCTCTTTTGCGGGCTTGTCCGGGCGGGGTTTCTTAAATGCCTCAAATGTCCGGCATTTTGAGTTAGGGTTGCGTATATTTTCAATGTACGCCCAGGGTTAAGAAGGGGTTAAAATCAAAACAAATTGTGAAGGTGTGTGCGCAGCAGCATTCCTAAGGGAGGGGCGGAGACTGGGAAAGCAAGAGAGTTATGATAAACGCGCATGCGTTGCCAGGCTCTGCTTTTTATCCATAGATTTAAATTTTTATTATCTATAGCAGGGGTGTCAAAAGTGTGCCCCAGAGGCCATTTGCGGCCCTCAGCTAATGTTGTAAAGGCCCACGGCACATTCTAAAAATACTATTAAAATAAACAAAAACAATAACAAAAGTGAAATAAAAAAGCTTAAAGGTGAAATGTAATTTAGAAAAAGTTGCAATGTTGACTAATAAAACAAAGCTGGGTTTTTTTTGCTCAAAACATACTGTAATATTGAATCGAAATCAACGTTATTATGAATTATTGACCTATCCAAAGTTCCCATTACTTCACATCAAATATTCAACTTTGAAAAATATTTTTGGTGAAAGATTTTGCATATTTTGTGTGTTTGCCATTAAAAACATAGTTTTGTTTGACACAAAAGGGCGGAAAACAAAAAAACAACATAAAAAAAACTAAAACATTTTGAAATGAGGAATAGATCTGAAGTTGATGTAGACTCCAGGAATTTAAGCGTTAAATATAAAATGTATGTATGCCCATTATCATCATTTCATGACCGAAGCAAAACACTTTTTACACTTTTATACTGAAATAAATACACCTACAACTTATTAAATAAAAACATAGAAAAACTACCAGCAGCGGTAAAGTTTAGATCCATGAAGGAAAGAAGTGAATGAATGTTTATAACTGAATACATTTACATTTGTATACAAGGGACGGCGTGGCGAAGTTGGTAGAGTGGCCGTGCCAGCAATCGGAGGGTTGCTGGTTACTGGGGTTCAATCCCTACCATCCTAGTCACGTCCGTTGTGTCCTTGGGCAAGACACTTCACCCATGCTCCTGATGGCTGCTGGTTAGCGCCTTGCATGGCAGCTCCCGCCATCAGTGTGCAGTGTTTCCCATAAACTGCCAAGATACCTGTGGTGGTGGGGGCGTGGTCAACATGACATCATCGAGTAATTTGCATAATTTACTACAATGATATGATTTTCTCTAAAAAGGCTCAAAAAATGTATATTTATTAATTAATAATAACAGTTTTGTTTTAAACGTCCATCGATTCATCCATTTTACAATATAATTACAACACTTTATGTACATATTTATATACAGATTTGAACAATAAGTTATTCACTGAAATATATTTATTAATTGTGGTTCTTACAAAAAATATATCTTATAAAATATAAAAGCTAAAATGTCTCTTAAAGCTCTGCCCCTTTAATTAGTGCACACTAAATAATTTAACTTTAGCCTACTACTACAACCATATTATTTACCAGCAACATAAAGTGAAACAGAGGCAGAGGTGTCCTGCCACAGTCAGTAACAAATAAACAGAAAACAGTAGTGGTCAAATACAAATAAGGCAACAAGAGAAGTATCCTACACTTCTCTTTTGTAAAGTAAATCTGAACAGCCTATATGGGCATCTACATCAACTATATGATTTGCCTGAGAAGCTGGACAGGACAAAAAAAATAAAAAATAAAATAAAATAAAATTATTTGTGGCGGACGTAATTCTTTCGTGGCGGGCCGCCACAAATAAATGAATGTGTGGGAAACACTGAGTGTGTGAATGTGTGTGTGAATGTGGAAATACTGTCAAAGCGCTTTGAGTACGGTACCTTGAAGGTAGAAAAGCGCTATACAAGTATAACCCATTTATCATTTATTTATAAATTTGTTTTCTTTTCTTTTTAAAAAAAAATAATAATTAAGTAACGTTTATGACAACTTTTTTCCAAAACACAATATAGAATGTGAGATATAACAGGATAATGCATATGTTTATCATTTTTTTTCAAAACGCTCACAAAAAAGTGGGGCCTCAAAAATGTACTGTGGGACCACATTTTTATGACTTGATGGGTCCCTGGGACCCCATTTTGAAAATTCCTAGCGCCAACACTGCTGTCAACAGAGGAGAAAAAATGCTTTATTTAAATAAATATATTATTTATAAAGCAAGTTCTAGTATCATTGGCAAATTTTCACCTAGTCCCGGCCTTGGCGTGCTGCTCGCCTTGGCACGCATATATGTGTCCTCTTTTTGGGATTTCAGAATATGGTCAGCCTAAGCTACAAGGAAAATGTAGTTAACTAAGCTACTACTTACTCTCAATTAAATGTAGCTAAGCTACGGGGTGAACTATCCCCACAGAACTGTAGAAAGCTACACTACAAGTTACACGGCAAAAGTAGCCTACTACATCAGGGGTCCCCAAACTACAGCCCGTCAGCGTCCAAAATCCAGCCTGTTAAAAAATATATATATATATATATTTTATTTATTTATTTATTATTATTGTATTTTGAAATCTGTCCTTTTTAATCCATTTTCTACCGCTTGTTACTCTCTGTGTCTCCTAGCCGCTCAGGCTAATCATATTGTCTAAAAATGCACTTTCCCATCGACAACGTGACATCATCACGAGCGCGCGGCAAGTGCGCGCTCTTTCAGTCAATTAGTTTGCAAGGAATATATACAGTACATGTAAAATATGTACAGCCCGGCCCCCGGCCAAATTGCTTTAACGCATTGCTCTCAAATTAATGTACAACTTTCCACCAAACAAATCGGCAGAGAATAAATGCGCAGTTTTATAGTTTATTTTAGTTAACACAAACTGGAAACATGCCCTCTGTCTGGCTTTTTTAATATTTGAACATTTCTTTTAACTTGCAAAGTTGGGGTACCTTTTACAAAATTAGTGGGGGGAACACTGGAAACAAATTAAATCAAAGGCAGTGAAACAATAACAATAATATTAAATAAACACCAAAATATATGCTCTATTGGAATGGAGACTTTTCAGCACAGGATAAATTACTGTTTCAACAGAAACCACAGTGGCAAAATGACAGTAACATGGCCAAAGAAAAAGTGCAACAACTTTGTCTCACAAAACACACATTAACAAACGTCATATTTACACTACAGCAGAGGCCGGCATCCCAAAACGTTGAAAGAGCCATATTGGACCAAAAATTCAAAAACAAATCTCTCTGGAGCCGGAAAAAATTAAAAGCCATATAGAAGTCTTTTAAGGCAACACATGGCGTAAGTGTCTATATTAGCCCTTATAGCCTACTATCAGAATGACTATGTGTCGCAGGCTGAAGCAAATCTTCATTGACGGAAATGTTGAAATTTGATATTTATTCTACACATTTTTACAACAATATAAACCATTTGTAAATCAGAGGCTACTCAGAAGGTGAGATAATTCCTGGAAATGACTAGCTTTTAATGGCCAAAAGTATAGATGTGTGTCCAAGTTAAAGGAAACGGCAGGCTGTCTTCTTTTAATAGATTTATTACAATTTTTGGCAAGATAGGTAATGTTTGCTGTGGTCTGGAACAACATGGCACACAAACAACTATCTGAAATGCAGCCAATATTACATACAGATAATGTGTCATGAGACATGCAAAACTAAATTACAATATATATAAAGAGGATAAAAGTAAAGGATATTAAATTAGCTCAAATATACCTACAAATGAAGCGTAATGATGCAATATGTACATATAGCTAGCCTAAATAGCATGTTAGCATTGATTAGCTTGCTGTCATGCACTGACCAAATATGCCTGATTAGCACTCCAACAAGTCAATAACATCAACAAAGCGCACCTTTGTGCATTCACGCACAGCATTCAACTTTTGGTGTACAAAATGAGACAAAGAAGGAGCGGAAGATTTTACATGTAAACAAACTGTTGCTTCACAGTCCACACTGTGGTGAGTTCAAGAACCGCCAAAATTAGTAGGACAAAACGATGTTCACCAAATACTCTCATCAGTGAAGCATACATTCAAAAATATTAAACAGCGGGCTTTCTAACAATTGGGAAGGTTTGT
This sequence comes from Entelurus aequoreus, assembly GCF_033978785.1. Classification (NCBI taxonomy): domain Eukaryota; kingdom Metazoa; phylum Chordata; class Actinopteri; order Syngnathiformes; family Syngnathidae; genus Entelurus; species Entelurus aequoreus. Next base: position 27,612,068 of record NC_084746.1, read on the forward strand.
GTCATGTTTGTCCTCAAACAAAAAACATACTAAAACAAAAAAATATATTTTCCCCCCATCTTTTTCCATTTTTAATGCTTTTTTAAAAATGCTACAGGGAGCCAATAGGGCTGCACTAAAGAGCTGCGGGTTGCTGACCCCGGCACTACAGGAATTAATAAAAGTGAACATATTTTTGTGCCAGAACTGTGCTACTATGTAGCTTTTATACCAGTGTTATCTAAGCAGCATGGGGTAATCGGTATTGACACTTTCCCATCGCCTCCCTCCTCCCCGAGTGGTTTGTTCACACAGCTGTGCACTGTCAAGTTAGCCAGAACAAAACAGAATGTTTATAAAATGTTTAAAATATGCTCGTAAGGTCCATATGAGTATGTTTGGATGAGTTGGGTGTGAAAGAACAAGTCTATTAAACACCCTTAGGCCCCGTTTACACTGCACACCAAATCATATTTTTTTTAGCCCTCAAGTGACACAGATCTGATTTATTTATTTTTTTGCCAGTCTAAACGCTCCAAGGTATTTCAAATCTGATCTTTGGCATCAGGTTCAGGCCACATCAGGAGGTAGTCAGATTGGAATCTGATCTATTTAAATGTGACTTCGGTCTAAACGCAGTGTGACCTCAATGTGATTTTTTCCGTCAGCTTTGGGCGAGCTTTGGGCGAGCTTTGTCACTCGTGTGCGCCGGGAAAGATTCAGTCGCCAGCGGAAGTGGATATTTCATCACAACATCTGGTTTCGGTGAGCAAAGTCTATTTATGACGACCGAATGTTATATATTTATTATAGTGCGCAAATAATAGGGTATATGTAATAAGTAAATATATATTTTGATTCCGAAGAAATAGCGATTGTTGAAGGACCGGAATTGGCGCAGTGGCTTATTTGCTTACATGTGAGTTGAAAAATAAAGCTCACGTAGATACACGCTGATGTCCGTCTCTCCTCTACTTAACAGCCATTAAAGGATTAGACCCCTCCCAAATGTATTACACTATATACATCCATTCATACATTATATTGTTTTAATGTATTTTCATGTAAAAAAAAAAAAAACCACTAATTTTGGCCTGCAGTGTATACAAAGTCTTAGAAGTAGGTGTCCCAATACTTTTGTCCATATAGTGTACTCTAGTAGCAGGAGCAAATTGTGTACCGCTGATTTAATTACATTCAACAATAGGCTCATCTCTACATCATAACTAATAAGCGTGACTAGAAAAGTAGACTCTTACTTTCCCAACAATGTGTAAATAAGCATTGACCTTAAAGAATGACGATTTGTGACGATTCATTTGTAGAAGTACTGTTAGTCCGGGGTGTCAAACGTGAAGTGCCACTGAGGAGGGTTTAGTTATGTTTGTTTTATACTGTATATGTATATTTTTGCCACAATATAGATTGCAGGATTTGGCAAGTATTTGAGTATGTTAAAGCCATCAATAAGATTATTTATTTGCCAAAATTATATTAATAGTAAAGACTAAAAATTGTTCCCTTTGTCATTTATGCCACAATTTTTTTTGCTTAGCATATCTTGACCCACGTTGGATTAGTTTTTAGCATAGTGGCTCACAGTGGAAAACGTGTGGACACCCCTGCTCTATGTAGTATTCTCTAAGTCATTTATTATTAACTCTATGGACCAACTTAGAACAATATAATGAGCTATGATTGTTTACTTTTATTTCCTGGTTATATTTTGACTCCAATTTGTAAATACTGATAAAAAATACTTAATAAATAATACTTCTTATATTAGAAGGCCACTCAATGGTATGAGATGCCATTTTAAAAGAATTCAGCTCTGCTCCAATTTGGATTTCTGAAGTCAAATATATTGCAAATAATCTCTGAGCTCCCCTGGGTATATCAACTCTCGGGGGTCAAATTGGGGTCATGGCAGAGTGATTCACAGTCTTAAATTTTGAGGGAATGAACGGTTTGTGCACGAATGAGGTTTCTTGTGCTTTGCAAAGATTTTGGTTGGCATTATTTACCCTTCAAAAACACAGGATTTTAAGAGAATGGAGTGGATTTAATTTTTTGGCAGATGTTTTATTAACAAATATACTGTGTCATAAATAATAAATGAGATCTTTTATTACACGGACTGGTTTTTTTGTCTGTTTTAGAGCGTACATTTGTACAAATGAGCAAAGAAAGCATTTTGGTCAATGTTTCTGATTATTAATGTCTGATATGTATATATAATATTTATTGATGAACATTATACATTCCATTTTCAGCATTTTTATACCAGTTTTATGTATCAAAATTGAGTACATTTAAATCACTAAGAGTTGTAATGTTTAATGTCTATTCAAATGCAGTCGTTTTCTAGAAAATATGTATTGCTTTACATGTATTAGCAAATGTCTTTTTCAAATATATTTTTTCAAATTTATAAAGGGGTTGTTGTAGTTAAATATTAAGGATGAGAATTAAAACAACTCACAATTCAATTATATTTTAATTCCAAGGTTGACGATTCGATTCAGAATCAATTCTCCATTCAACATAATTCTTGATTAAAACCGATCATCACAATATATTATTTGGTATAAAAATGATAATCAAACCTTATCAAAAAATGTTACAAAAGCTCCTTTTTGCTGCTGATGTATGATGTGTATGCCAGGCACGTGCTATCAGTAGGGAAGGGTACCAAATTTAGTTCTTTTTTGGCATGGACCGAATCCCGCCGGTCCTATCAGGCAGGTACCGATTTACGTAAAATCCTAACAGTGCCAAGTTACAGTACCTGGGTTGTGCTTGACTTCACGCCCGGTTGCCGACTCAGCCAGCTCTTTGCACTACGACACATGGCGATCATTCTAGTAGCACTGAGAACGAATTCAGCCAAATTACCTCTAGTTAATGTTACAATTTTCAATGCCAACAAACATATTGGCTGAAAAAAACACTCCAACTTAAGTAAAGTATGGCTCCACTTTTCCAAAAATGTGCTAGCTTGATGCTAACATAAATTGGCTTTGTTATTGACATGCTACCGATTACCATTAGCGGTTTTAAATGGCAATTCCTACACCTCCAAATTTTTTAATAAAAACTACAACATAGGTGTGTTATACGTAGGAAGTTGGGTTAGTTACTGAAAACCAGTAACTAGTTACAATTACTAGTTACTTTATTTCAAAAGTAACTCCGTTACTAACTCAGTTACTTACACCAAAAAGTAATGCGTTACTGTGAAAAGTAACTATTTAGTTACTTCTTTTTCCCCCTTTTTTTAAGGCTCCCATTAATGCCCTTTTAGCCTTCATTTCAGTACTGTTATTGCACTGGAGAATAATACAATCTGTTGATCAAATTGACATGCATTTGCATCACTGAACTCAGAAAGCAATGTGGTCTACATACAACACACAAAGACAAAGATATGTTTCAAAGGGCCAATTTATTTCAGGCCAGAAAAAATTGACAAAACTATTTTAAATAGCTGCAACATAATGGCACTTTAACTTGAACTCTAAGTAGATAGGATCTTTGATCCAAGACCATACTTGCCAACCTTGAGACCTCCAATATCGGGAGGTGGGGGGGCGTGGTTGGGGCGGGGGGCGTGGTTAAGAGGAGAGTATATTTACAGCTAGAATTCACCAACTCAAGTATTTCATATATATATATATATATATATATATATATATATATATATATATATATATATATATATATATATATATATATATATATATATATATATATATATATATATATATATATATATATATATAATACTTGACTTTCAGTGAATTCTAGCTATATATATATATATATATATATATATATATATATATATATATATATATATATTTATTTTTATTTTATTATATATATAAATAAAAGAAATACTTGAATTTTAGTGTTCATTTGCTTACACATATACACACACACACCCACAACACTCATCTACTCATTGCTGTACTTGAAAGTACAATGCTTTGTTAAGGGTTGAATTGTCCATTCTCTTTCTATTCTCTGTCACTATTTTTCTAGCCAACTGACTCTCAATTGACTGGATTGATTATTTAACTAATATAGCAGTAAAATGTAAAAATCCAGAGTTTTCTTGAGCTAACATGGTGAGAAAAGTGAGCTAGCTTATTACCACAGACAGGGACAAAGTTAATATGCATAACTTTCCACCACAACTAACAAACCCACCTTTTTTTTGGAAATATTGGGTGACATATTGTCGACCCTTCAACTCCTTCTCCTCTCATTTTCTTTTCCTTTCTTTTTTGGCTGCCTGATTTTTGAGGCATACTGCTGTCTCCTCCGCTTTGCCCGCTGTGGCGCTGTCTGTGACAAATCGCCGGTGCTCTACCTACAGCTGATCCAGTCGGACTGAACCCTTTTACGTAAATGGAGGGGGGGAAGAGAGGGCCCTGCAGGTGTTGATGCTTCCAAAACAAATAAAGGTATTGTTACCAGGACATGGAAAATAAAACATGTGTGATTATATGTTAGTTAATAACTTAGTGTCATTTTTCTGTATTATAATTTCATCATCATTAGGGGCCTCTCCGGGCCCCCTCCATCATGGGCCCCTAGAATCCGTCTCCTTTACCCCCCCTTTTCGGCGCCCCTGCTCCCTAGCATGGCCTAAAACCGGTCAATCCTTGCTTCCTGGGGAAGATTTTCCCTGGCAAGCAATTGGTACTCCAGTACTTCTTCCCGGAGGCTGGTCAGGTCCAATCGCAGCTGCGGCAGACTTTTTTTTGGGGGGGCGTGGCCTCCAGCTCCGGCTGAATACCGGGAGTTTGTCGGGAGAAAATCTCTGTCGGGAGAGGCGCTGAATATCGGGATTCTCCCGCTAAAAACGGGAGGGTTGGCAAGTATGTCCAAGACACAACTTACATTTAACTAAAATGTTATTTTCTTTGTGCTCGACAAAAGAAAAGTATTGAGAATGTCTCCATGTTAAAAAACTCGACTTCTGGCTTCGCCATGATGTCTTGTTAGTTGTTATGAGAGTAGCGTATGTGTGTGTGTGTGTGTGTGGCTCTTTAAGATATGACAGCATGAGAGGTGAGTGACGTCAGTGAGTGAGTGGGCGAGAGAGGTGAGGGAGCGGCGACAGTGAGTGCGTGTAGGTGCTCTAGCTTGGTGGATGGCTGCGTGCAATGAAGTCACAAAGTTGCAACAAACCGCCGGGCTCGTCATTCACCCTCAGCTGTAAAGACCCTCTTCCGGGTAAAGTGAGGTTGTTAGACCCGAAGTAAGGCTCTGGAGGAACGTCTCCCCTGTGGGGAGGCGTGCTTTCTGTGGGTGGGGGAAAGCACGCCTCTTCTTTTCCACCGGAGCGCTCCAATAAAACACACTCAAATCTTCAGTTTCTAGCCGATACTGCGTTATTTTACGTTATTTTTATGTAGTAACGCATCATGCAGTAACGGTAACTGAGTCACTGTATATAAAAAAATAACGCGTTAGATTACTAGTTACCGCCGAAACTAACGGCGTTACAGTAACGCGTTACTTAGTAACGCGTTACTCCCAACACTGGTAGGAAGTATCTAAAGGGGTCATATTATGATTTTTTTCTACATTTAAAACACTTTCTAGTAACCTGCATGAAGTGTAATGGTGGTTCCTTGGTTAAAAGTTTGCATAGATTTTATTTTACTGACCATCTTCAAGCCGCTTTCTGACCGTCTCTTTAGGATGCACTATATTGTGGGCGGCCTTATTTACATGCCTGCCCTTCGACTGCGTTTTCTCCCCGTCAGCCGTGTTGTAGTTTTAGCGCTTTCATATTAAGTCTACTTACAGATTTAAGTTCGAACTATACGCTACTTAGTATTAGTAATGACAACAGCGCAGGATACATGTGCATGTATGAGCTTAATGACTACAACGTTGGACTACAAAGGCAGACAAGTGCAAAGCTGTGTGAGTAAATCTCTATAATATATGGATACCTGCTGACGTCACACTTGGGAAAAACGTCCCACATTGGGCAAGTTCCACTTGGCTCGTTAGAAGGAAGTATGAAAGAAGGCAATACTGTTTTATAAATATGTCCGCTATGCCTCCATGGGTTGATTTAACATTTTCAGGACTTATGCAGATCCTAAATACACAACAGCCATTACCAATAGGTAAGAAAAGTTGGTTTTGCATAATGGGTCCCCTTTTAAAGGACGAGCAGCCGACTATGGATGGGAGGAAATAGGACAGAGGACAGGATTGACTAGCCATGCTTTTGTTGACTGCTTTAATATAAGGTCTGCTTACACCACATTATCCCTATTTCCCTGTATAAAACAAATGTGTGTTTTCTTTGGAGGTTAATTTGTGTCTTTATTACAAAAGCTTTTTTGTGACACTGAATTTATGCATCAGAATATTTTGTGAACTGAATTTGTTTTACATCATATTATGCTGACTATTTTATTAGGAAAAAAATTGTAAGCAAATGTTGCTGCTTCAAAACGCAAGACCCACTTGTGGAAAATTAAGACTGAAGCAATCGATGCTGCCTCAGAACCAGCCAATGAGGTGTGAAGTTTGAAATCACATGACACAGGTTTTACAAAGAGGCAGGTTATGCAGCACTACACGCCACAAGCCATGTAATCTACTGTATGTACTTGGATCCCTTTTTATGAACATTTTAAACAGTGGAGATTGCCATGCATTAATGAACAAATCCCAAGATCCTGCAAAAAAGGATAAAAGTTGGTACAAACACTCACACAATAATGACTGATACTAAAAACGTTACAACTGGCGATCTCAAAAAACGAAATGAAATTGTAGGTCTTTACTGAATAAGACACACAGAATGTACATGAAAATACAAACCGTGGGATTGACAATATTAACTATGCAATAAACGATGAATTTTGCAAATATATGAACGTTGCTCCTCTACTGCAGAACACCTCCTTGATCGACATATTTTATAATCAAGCAAGATCAACAAAGATGCAACAAACACGGCCAAATATAAACAGTACTTATTATATCACTTTACTGCAGAACTTTTTTGTAGAAATCTGCATCCGTCTGACACTTAAAGGCCTACTGAAATGAAATAGTTTTATTTAAACGGATCCATTCTATGTGTCATACTTGATCATTTCGTGATATTGCCATATTTTTGCTGAAAGGATTTAGTAGAGAACATCGACGATAAACTTTTGGTCGCTGATAAAAAAAGCCTTGCCTGTACCGGAAGTAGCGTGACGTCACAGGTTGAAAGGCTCCTCACATTTCCCCATTGTTTACACCAGCAGCGAGAGCGATTCGGACCGAGAAAGCGACGATTACCCCATTAATTTGAGCGAGGATGAAAGATTCGTAGATGAGGAACGTGAGAGTGAAGGAATAGAGTGCAGTGCAGGACGTATCTTTTTTTCGCTCTGACCGTAACTTAGGTATAAGGGCTCATTGGATTCCACACTTTCTCCTTTTTCTATTGTGGATCACGGATTTGTATTTTAAACCACCTCGGATACTATATCCTCTTGAAAATGAGAGTCGAGAACGTGAAATGGACATTCACAGTGACTTTTATCTCCACGACAATACATCGGTGAAGCACTTTAGCTACAGCGCTAACGTGATAGCATCGGGCTTAACTGCAGATAGAAACAAAAGAAATAAACCCCTGACTGGAAGGATAGACAGAAAATCAACAATACTATTAAACCATGGACCTGTAACTACACGGTTAATGCTTTCCAGCCTGGCGAAGCTTAACAATGCTGTTGATAACGACGCCATTGAAGCTAACTTAGCTACGGGACCTCACAGAGCTATGCTAAAAACATTAGCTATCCACCTACGCCAGCCAGCCCTCATCTGCTCATCAACACCCGTGCTCACCTGCGTTCCAGCGATCGACGGCGCGACGAAGGACTTCACCCGATCATCGATGCGGTCGGCGGCCAGCGTCGGATAGCGCGTCTGCTATCCAAGTCAAAGTCCTCCTGGTTGTGTTGCTACAGCCAGCCGCTAATACACCGATCCCACCTACAGCTTTCTTCTTTGCAGTCTTCATTCATTAAACAAATTGCAAAAGATTCACCAACACAGATGTCCAGAATACTGTGGAATTTTGCGATGAAAACAGAGCTTTTTTTGTATTGGATACAATGGTGTCCGAATACTTCCATTTCAACGATTGACGTCATGCACATACGTCATCATACATAGACGTTTTCAACCGGAAGTTTCGCAGGAAATTTAAAATTGCACTTTATAAGTTAACCCGGCCGTATTGGCATGTGTTGCAATGTTAAGATTTCATCATTGATATATAAACTATCAGACTGCGTGGTCGGTAGTAGTGGGTTTCAGTAGGCCTTTAAATCTCAGGCTTTTGCTGCCTGTACCTCGTCTGCATGGAGCAGAGCTTCCTATGATCACTAAAGTAACCTATTTGTCACTCAGAAGTGCAGATTCTAACCATTGTAATCATTTCTATAGTTTGAAAATATCCAGTGGGCCGCATAGAAATATTTATTATGTTGTATTATGCCCTGGTAGCCAAGGTAACTGCCTGTTTTATGCGGTTTTGCAAAACCTGTGTCAGTGACTTCAAACTTAACACCTCATTGGCTGGTTCTGAGAAAGGATCAATTGCTTCAGTCTTAATTTACCGGAAGTGGGTCTTGCATTTTGAAGCAGCAAATTGTTCTACGCATACATTTTCAGCAATGACATTTTTACAATGCCTTTTTTTACACTGAATTTATAAATAATAATAATAATAATAAATAAAACACGCAATTAGCTAATAAAAATTGTTTCCCAGCATAATTTGATGTAAAAAAAAAATTTGGTTCACAAAATTCAAACGCAAAAAATTAAGTTACATAAATTCAGTGTATAAAAAAAAAAAAAAAATTGTAATAAAGACACACATTAACCTCCATAGTTTCTAACAAAAAATGCACAAAACTGGATCTTGGCGTCTTTGTGCAGCAAGCATGTCATACAAGCTCCAATAATTAATTTCCACCTCTTATTGACCAGAAGAAAAGGTTGGTCGCAACAAAAGTATGGCAATTCAATCTTGTCCTCTCTTATTTTCTCCCCTGCACAGGTGAATGCTACACTTTAAACACTTTCTATATATGTATAACTCACCCATGCCCATGTCCACGTGACCCACACCTCCTTTCAACCCTGAGGACACCCCCCACACACTTGCGCCCCAAACATTACCAAATATTTTACGTATTTTACTAAAGCAAATGAGACCAAAAAGTATTTAACGACTACATCTAATAATTTTTGGTCCATATATCGTATTATAATATCAATGTCATAAGGTTTTTATGAAAGTGAATTGCTTCCCTTTTTCTTATTTTATTGTGCAAACTATATTAACAATGATAACAGCAAATGGATTTAAGTTAAAAAAAATATATATATAATAATAAAAACCTCCAAAGACAACTTGGTAATTGCAGAGATGGGCTAAAAACATATTTTTTAAAATGTATTTTTTTAAATAAATAAATTTTTTCATAGATTTTTTTAATCTATTGTCGACAATTATGAATTGTTTTCGAATGTGGATAAAAAGGAATCATATTTTTTTTTCAGCATCACTAATGTTGAATATCTGTCGAAATTAAAGATACTGTAATTTTGTTGAAAATATATATTATTTTACATCTATCAGTAATTTGAAAAAGAAAATAAATTGGAGCTGAAAATATATTTATTTCTGGATTAGATTTATATAGCGCTTTTCTAGACACTCAAAGCGCTTCACAGAGAAGTGAGAACCTATCATGGTAAGCTACTTTCATAGCCACAGCTGCCCATGGGTAGACTGACGGAAGCGTGGCTGCCAGTTTGCGCCTACGGCCTAGGCCCCTCCGTGCACCACCTATCATTCATCATTCATTCACCAGTGTGAAGTGTCCTGCCCAAGGACACAAAGGCAGCGATTTGGATGGTACGAGGCGGGTAGCAAACCTGCAACCCTCAGGTTTCTGGCACGGCCGCTCTACCCACTACCCAATTAAATTTTTTTATGTCTTCTTTCAATCTTATTTTAAAATGATAATAGTCTAATTGGCTTCTATCAACATAAATGTTCTTGTTTTAGATTTGACGTTATTCTGACCCGGCTTAAAGGCCTACTGAAAGCCACTACTACCGACCACGCAGTCTGATAGTTTATATATCAATGATGAAATCTTAACATTGCAACACATGCCAATACGGCCGGGTTAACTTATAAAGTGACATTTTAAAATTCCCGGGAAATATCCGGCTGAAACATCGCGGTATGATGACGTATGCGCGTGACGAAGTCCGAGTAATGGAAGTTATGGTACCCCGTAGAATCCTATACAAAAAGCTCTGTTTTCATTTCATAATTCCACAGTATTCTGGACATCTTTTGCAATTTTTTTAATGAACAATGAAGGCTGCAAAGAAGACAGTTGTAGGTGGGATCAGTGTATTAGCAGCGGACTACAGCAACACAACCAGGAGGACTTTGTTGAAGCGCTAGCCGCGCTAGCCGCGCTAGCCGCCGACTTCACCTTGACTTCCTACGTCTCCGGGCCGCCAAACGCATCGGGTGAAGTCCTTCGTCCTTCTGCCGATCGCTGGAACGCAGGTGAGCACGGGTGTTGATGAGCAAATGAGGGCTGGGTGGCGTAGGTGGAGAGCTAATGTTTTTAGCATAGCTCTGTGCAGTCCGGTTGCTTAGTTAGCTTCAATGGCGTCGTTAGCACAGCATTGTTAACCTTCGCCAGCCTGGAAAGCATTAACCGTGTATTTACATGTCCACGGTTTAATAGTATTGTTGATTTTCTATCTATACTTCCAGTCAGGGGTTTATTTCTTTTGTTTCTATATGCAGTTAAAGCAAGATGCTATCACGTTAGCTCGTAGCTAAAGCATTTCGCCGATGTATTGTCGTGGAGATAAAAGGCACTGAATGTCCATTTCGCGTTCTCGACTCTCATTTTCAAGAGGATATAGTATCCGAGGTGGTTTAAAATACAAATCTGTGATCTACAATAGAAAAAGGAGAGTGTGGAATCCAATGAGCCAGCTTGTACCTAAGTTACGGTCAGAGCGAAAAAAGATACGTCCATCGCTGCCTCTCAAGTCATTCACTGTAACGTTCCTCATCTACGAATCTTTCATCCTCGCTCAAATTAATGGGGTAATCATCACCTTCTCGGTCCGAATCTCTCTCGCTCCATTGTAAACAACGGGGAATTGTGAGGAATCCTAGCTCCTGTGACGTCACGCTACTTCCGGTACAGGCAAGGGTTTTTTTTATCAGCGAGCAAAAGTTGCGAACTTTATCGTCGATTTTCTCTACTAAATCCTTTCAGCAAAAATATGGCAATATCGCGAAATGATCAAGTATGACACATAGAATGGATCTGCTATTCCCGTTTAAATTTAAAAAAATCATTTCAGTAGGCCTTTAAAGGCCGTATTGGCATGTGTTGCAATGTTAAGATTTCATCATTGATATATAAACTATCAGACTGCGTGGTCGGTAGTAGTGGCTTTCAGTAGGCCTTTAATATAAAGCCCCGTTCATATGCTCGGGCGGTGACCGCCAATGGTGGAGAGGAGCCCGGGAATATGGACATCTCCACAGAGAGGCAAGTGGCAACGTTCCTGGAGTCAAAAGGAATATTCATGGACATGGCAAATGTGGAAGCTTGCCACCCACTCCATAAGAAGAAGGATAATTCGGCACCAGTAATAATAATGAGATTTGTCAATAGGAAACATAAAACTGCATTACTAAAACAAGGGAGGAAGCTGAAAGGAACAGATGTGTACATAAATGAACATTTAACAAAGAAAAACGCAGACATAGCCAGAAAAGCACGTAGCTTAAGAAAACAAGGAAAAATACAACAGACATGGTCAGCAAACTGCAAAATATTTATCAAACTAAATGGAACACTAGAGGAAGCAAGAGTAATAGTCATAAGGAAAATAAGAGAGCTGGATAAATATCAATAACAATAAAAAAAAAAAAAAAACACAATCATGACACAAACAAACAATAATCAATCAAACAGAGATTTTACAACCTTTTCCAGCATTGACTATAACAGGACAGAATTGGACAGTGATATAGATCCAGACACACATTTTTTTTCTCTCACATGGACAATAATTGTTTATATTATACAGAAGTACAGTACAACACCAACATTAATTCCAATAACAAACTGTCAATTATTCATATTAACTGCAGAAGCTTGTATGCCAATTTTAACAATATGAAATAATTTTTGGAACAATTTAAAGAACCTTTCAAAATTATCGCTGTATCAGAGACATGGATGGATCCAAAAAAAGGAATGGACTTTGGACTAGAAAGATATGAACTCAATTATATTAATAGAGTAAATAAGAATGGAGGCTGAGTTGCTGTATATGTGATGAAGGACTTCCATTACAAGGTGGTAAAAAACATGTCACTGGCTATTGACAATGTTTTAGAGTGTATAACCATTGAGATATGTCATGAAAGAAATAGAAATGTATTGATCAGTTGTATATATAAGGCACCCAACTCAAGTATTGAAGGATTTGAAGACTGGATTAAGGGAACTGTCAATGGAATCAGTCAAAAAGTACTTTTTTTATGTGGAGACTTCAACATTGATCTCTTGAACCCCAACAAGCAAAAGTCCATTAATGATTTCACAGATACAATTTATAGTATGAGTTTGTATCCCCAAATCACAAGGCCAACCAGAATTGCAGGTCACAGTGCTACACTTATTGACAATATCTTCACTAATGTCTTTGATAATAATACAACAAGTGGACTGTTAACAACCGACATCAGCGACCATCTGCCAGTCTTTACTATTTATGATGGGAATTACAGGAAGAAGAACATTGACAAAAAGACATTTCAGACATTATGCACAGAGGAAGGAATGATTTCCTTCAAGAAGGATCTGAGGAAACAAATTTGGGACAATGTATACAATAAAAATAATGTAGATGATACATATGGGAATTTTGTCAACAGCTTTCTAACACTCTTTGATAAACATTGCCCATGGAAAGAACGTAGAAAGAAGCAAAAGAAAAACAACCAACCGTGGAAGACAAAAGGACTGAAAAATGCTTGTCACAAAAAAAACACATTGTATCGAATATTTATAACACAGAGATCTATAGAGGCAGAAAATAAGTATAAGAAATATAAAAACAAGCTAATTGGTATACTACGAACATGTAAGAAGGAATACTACAGTCAATTATTAAACAAGAACAAAAACAACATGAGAGCAACATGGGGCATCCTAAATAGCATCATTAAAAATAGTGCTAAGAAAGATTACCCCCAGTACTTTCTAGATGGAAATACAAAAAATGACAATATGAACCAAATAGCTGAATGTTTCAATGATTATTTTGTTAATATCAGGAAAAATCTGGACCAAAGAATTCCAAATGCAGATGATGGGTCAGTTGAGGACTTGAGTGAGCTCATAGACAGAAATCCCAATTCCATGTTTCTTAAAAGTGTAACAAAAGAAGAAATAATCAAAATTGTAAATCCAAGACCTCAACTGACTGTCATGGAATAGATATGGTAACGATAAAAAAGGTTATAGAAGACATTTCAGAACCTCTGACATATATCAGCAACGTATCATTTCTAACCGGCAAATTTCCTTACAAAATGAAAATTGCAAAAGTCGTACCAATTTATAAGAATGGAGACGTACACTAGTTTACCAACTACAGACCAGTTTCATTACTTCCACAATTCTCCAAAATCATGGAAAAATTATTCAATAGTCGATTAGATTTATTTATTAACAAAAGTGGGACGCTCGTGGAGAACCAATATGGATTTCGAGCAAATATCTCAACATCAATAGCATTAATCAAAATAACAGAGGAAATTACCAATGCAATAGATTAAGGCTGAAACGACGCGTCGACGTAGTCGACGTCATCGGTTACGTAAATACGTCCACCGTTTTTGTGCGTCGACGCGTCGCATATTTACGTCACACTACCGTCATGGCGGACCGCAAAGCAGACGATGCGAGCGAGGGGGGAAAAGCATGCCAAAAGTGGTCAAAAGTGTGGGAGTATTTCAATATACGGCCTAATAATGTTGTTGTATGCAGACTGTGTCGAGCGGAAATGGCCTATCATAGCAGCACAACGGCTATGAACGAACATTTGAAAAGAAAACCATCAACTAGTCAATCGTCCGTGTGAGCATACGTTGTCATCATTACACAAAAACATGAATGTGTCATTTGTATCTGCTAGGGGTGTAACGGTACGTGTTTTGTATTGAACCGTTTCGGTACGGGGCTTTCGGTTCGGCACGGGGGTGTACCGAACGAGTTTCTAAGCTAAAGCTAACTTTAGCTGCTAAAGTCTTAACAAGCTGCTTCGCTCCTCTGCCTCTGTCTCAGCACGCAGCATTGTCCCACCCACATAACCATCTGATTGGTACACACGCAGCATTGTCCCACCCACACAACCATCTGATTGGTACACACGAAGCATTATCAGCCAATCAGCAGTGTGTATTCAGAGCGCATGTAGTCAGCGCTTCAGCGTGGAGCAGATAGGTGTTTAGCAGGTGAGCATCGGGCAGCGGACTCTCCCCAAATGATAATAAACACCTCCCAGTCAACTACTAGTAACATCACTATGAGCCCGTTGACCTTCTAGAAACTTAAACTGCAGCTCAGCTCACTCGCAGTCCTGGCTTGAGGTGAAGGCTAATTACCTCTCAGTTCCAGCCACATCGACCCCTTCTCAGCGCCTATTTTCAGCTGCTGGGAATATTGTAAACAAGAAAAGAACCAAACATGTAGACATGCTAACCTTTCCTCATTACAACTGTTAGTCACTCACTGGAATGAGTAGAATTGGTTATTGTGTACTGTGTTGGACTGGATGTTTATTTTGCACATTTTAAAAGCAATACTTAATGTTTACAGTGCTCCAGAATATTTAGATTGGCACTTTTTTGTATTGGACGTTTATCTTTAGTTTTGCACATTTTAAAGCAAAATAAGCAATACTTTTACTTTTGAAATGCTTATAAAAAACATTTCAATAATGAATAAAACAAAACACGTCCTGGGCCAAAAAATACTTCATATTCTCTACTGCTCGCTAGTGTTACCATATCTGAGTTATTGTGCAGAAATATGGGGAAATAACTACAAATGTGCGCTACATTCGCTAACCGTGTTACAAAAAAGATCAGTTAGAATAATACATAATGTTGGATATAGAGAACATACAAACCCTTTATTTATTAAGTCAAAAATATTAAAGTTTGGTGATTTGGTAAAATTGCAAACAGCTAAAATGATGTACAAAGCAATATATAACCTGCTACCAAAGAATGTACAACAATTCTTCTCAACTAAAGAGGACAAATATAACCTTAGAGGAAAAAATAATTTAAAACTTTTATATGCATGTACAACACATAAAACTTTTAGCATATCAGTATGTGGAATCAAATTATGGAATGGATTAAGTAAAGAAGTTAAAAATTGTACTGATATGATCCAGTTTAAGAGGTTGTTCAAAATAATAGTGCTTACAAAGTACAAAGAAGAAGAATTATGAGAAATACTTCTAACCTTATTAAAAATAAGATATTCTTCATCTCAGTATGTTAATAATGACTGAATTAATTAATTACATATTATAAAACTGTTGTGTATACTAATTCATAGATGTTATTTTATTATATAAAAAGGTCAGTAAATGATTCTATATCATTGTAAACGCTTTGAAGTGGGAAAGGGGTAGGATTAAATAAGCTTTGCTTCTTCCTACTCCTTTTCGGGCATGATGTAAAATTAAATGATGAAATTGTGTGACGTATTAAGATGTAAGTGTGTTCATGTTCGAAATAAACTAAAGAAAGAAAGAAAAACATAATAGTTACTCGTTCTCTGGATTATTATGAGGATTACATTCCAGAATTTCTGAAAAGTATGGACGCTATTTATTTGATGATTTTAATGAATCTCGTATGCATTTAAATCCTTTATAGGCCTTCCACACACACTTATACAACTTCCTATGCAGTTACAACACTTCATATATTCTAACACCTATGTAATTTTAACATGAAAATTTAAAAGGACACTCAAACCTCAAAATACTTAATAGTACAAAATTGTACTTTTAAATCTGTGATGCCTGGCCTGAGACCATACCAAGTGAACTGTTAAGTGACGAGGGAACACTGTATACAGAAAAATACATTAAAACAGTACTTTTGTAGCAAAATCTTGAAAAAATCAACTTTCGATTGGATACCCTACACATGTTTTAACTAAGTAAACGCACCACAATTTATCCAACTACAAGTTATTTGGAAGTTAACCTTCTAATCTAAGCCAACGCAAGTAATCAACAAGACAAAAACTGTTAATGGTTAGAGAATATCCAACATTGGCGGGGGGGGGGGGGTCACGTAAAAGAAGGGCGTGGCCTAAACCGGAAGTAGGTTAGACAGTAGTCCATATGTCATAATATTAACACATCACACCATCAAAATTAGTTGTTTTTTTGTTTTTTTATACATGAAAACACTTTATTTTAACATGAAAACAATTTTAAGTGATATATTGTATGAATGGATATACCATAGATAGTCTATTATTCACCTACTATTGGCTATAATTATATATCATAAAAACGTTCCTCATTGCTTTATATTGAGAAAAACGTGCATCTAAATCACCTGTCAGAAGTGCTTCAAGAGCTGGCAAAAGTAAGGAGAGAAGGTTGAAGAGAAAGATAATTTAAGCGAATTAATGCATTTCTTGTTCAAGCCAGTGTAAACTACCCTAAATCTTTTGACATTACTACCGACAATAATGTCCAACTTTACACTGTGCAAACTAAATTGCAACATTCAGGCAGGGCAGAATAAAGTGTAGCCTGTGTTACCTTTTTACAATAAACAGTAGCAATTGGAATTGCATTAAACAAGTCAAATTCCTTGTGTTAAAGCTGACTGTGATTCTGATCAAATAAAAATGTTTAATATTAATATTATTAATAGTATTTTTAATAAATATACTAATATTTGTTTTTAAATATACACAAAACATTTGTTTAGCCTTTTTGAAGAAAATATATGTACCATTACAAATCAGACTTAACATGTCACATATGATGACATATTGACCACTCCTCCACCGCCACACATATAGTGGCAATCGAGGGAAAATCCCGATAATTGATGACCCCTACAGGCAGAAGTAGGTATTATCACTTATAGTATTTTTAGGGTGGCCACCATTTTTTTGTGGTACTAACTTCACAATGATTTATGACCCTCACAGAAGGAAATAAGATATTTAAAAAAATATATTTATCTATATTCTTCACCTAGGCATTTAGCTATTCCAAACACCATCCTCACTCACGGTTTCAACTTTTGGTTCTTCTTAACGGTGTATTTAACTTTGTTTCTCCTTAAAAGTCAGTTTGATTGCAAGTAAATGTTCCAAACAAGCAGGTAATATGTTTGCTGAAAAAAAAATCAGGGAATTAACCTAAAACGGACGCTTTGGTATAGCTGCAAAGCACTCTGAGAACAAGAGCTGTAATAATGGGGTTATAATCTTGCAAGGACTTCCGTTTTTAACTGTCCCGTTGCATTTAGGAAAACCGTAATTTACAATAATATTGGATTCACCTACTATATAAATGATATCCTAACTTCAAGAAGTAAACAACATTTTCCACTTACTGAAGCCAATGTGATTGATACAAAAATAATTGAATAAGGTTTCAGTTAGTAATTTCCTCCTCAACTAATTTTCTGGGATATATGGCTTATTAATTTGACGTTGTGTTTAAATATTTCAAAATGGTGTTAATTTTCCAGCACCCCTTGTGACAAGCGGTAGAAAATGGATTGATGACTTAGTGTGTAATAATATGTAACACATTATTTTCAATTGTCTGTCACTTTATTGTAGGAATGTTAATAGTTTCCTTCTTTTTGTACCATGTTTAAACAAGTGTTAATGTAAACTTTTTTATTATAGTCTATTTTATTTTATTTTTTATCTATTCTTGTTTAATCCACTTACTTTTTAATCACAACTAACTAACACTTAAATTGTCTGTCACTGCAGTGGTAGGAATACTGGTAATTTTCCCCTATTTGCAATTATTGTTTACGTTGTTTATCAGGATTCTTCTTCTTTGCAGTTTGTGGCGCCTATTATATATGATGATGACTTAATTTGACGTTATGTTTTGATTTGATCAAAATAACATGTATGTCTAATCTATTTTCATTTTAATAATAATTAACACATTATTTTTTATTGGCTATCACTAAGTTGTAAAAATATCGATAATTGTCTTGTATTTCTAACTATTATTTACATGTTTATTAAACATATTGTGAATATAATTTGAAGTATTTTTGGCATTTTTTGAATGCATTTTTAAACCGATTTAGAGGTTGAACGGGTTGTTCCCATTAGCTGCATCGCTAACTACGTAGAACAAGCCGATTTGTACATGTTAGGATGCAAACAAATTCAAAACCTTTTGTCTTCTTGTCGCTCATATTAATTGTGAACGATAGGCAAAATTCCAAAAAAGTGCAGTTCCCCTTTAATTTGGTGTTATGTAATTATGTCACTTATAATACCGAAAGGGACGAGCGGTAGAAAATGGATGGATGGATGGATAATACACAATGTCCAATCTTACTTAAAAAGGCTACTTTAGCCCTCTTTCAATCACTATTCTGGTGACATGTTACAAGAGATGTAAACCAGGCTTTCGTTTACCTTTAACGAGTGGACGATACAGTTTGTAATATTATTTCTTATACCCCTTATAGGAACATAGATAATTCATCGACCTCTCCACATATTGGAAAATAATTGTAATAATATCTACTGCTCGAATGCAGCTGGGATAAGCTCCAGCGCCCCCTGCGACCCCGAACGGGACAAGCTGTAGAAAATGGATGGATGGATAGAGTACATTGTGTTTGTACTATTTCTATAGTCCAGGGATATGTTCTTTTAAAGTTATAAAGCAGTCACTACAAGACAGCATTAAGCCCCTTATGGCAACATTTTCATGCAGTCTATTTTTAAGGCAATCAACACTATAAGTGTTTTCACATTGAGGTTTATTGATACCCTAATGTTAATATATATATGGTAGTAAAACATGTACTTTTTGTGGAACCACGTCTGGTGGCATAAAAGGACACCATTGTGCTACCAGAGAATTGTATAGACCCTGGTAAAAGATCGTTATTTTATACTGCTGAGAAAGCTTAGATTAAGTTTGCCGTCAAATGATATGATATTGTGCCGTTATTTAATTCTTTTGGCATTTAAAAATTATTTTTTATTGTCTATCCGGATTCTAAACTGACTTCATTTCTCGAAAGCCCACATTGTCAGTGGCCCTTGGTTGGTTCATGTGTTGTCAGAATCTCCCGGCAGAATGTGAAGCAGTCACGTGGTATGGCAGCGAGTCTTCACACCATACCATGTCTGACTCCCCCTTACGAGAAGCAAGCCTCCATACGCACTTCACGAAAACGCCCCCTCGAAGTCTCGACATTGAGTTGTGAATGGTGACTGTAATCCAAATGTACTCCTACAGTACAGAAGGTTCAAACACTGCCCTATGTTTATTTCGCAAGAATAATCATGGACAAACCTGCTGTGTGGTATCTGCAGTTTAGTGAATCTGGACTACAAAAAAAGACTTACTTATGCCTGTGGGGGTCATAAATCATTGTGACGTAGGGACTTTAAAACAAAATGGCGGTCGAATATGACGTATACCTACTTCTGGTTTTGATTCCAGTTTAGGCCTCACCCATTGTGTGTGATGTCACTCCCCACTGACCCTCATCTAAACAGCTGATGCATTTACGCCCAGCCCCCTTTTTGATATATTAAAATATTGGTATATACAGTGGGGCAAAAAAGTATTTAGTCAGCCACCCATTGATTGTCAATGGGTGGCTGACTAAATACTTTTTTGCCCCACTGTATATATAGTATGTGTGTGTGTGTGTGTGTGTGTGTGTGTGTGTGTGTGTGTGTGTGTGTGTGTGTGTGTGTGTGTGTGTGTGTGTGTGTGTGTGTGTGTGTGTGTGTGTGTGTGTGTGTGTGTGTGTGTGTGTGTGTGTGTGTGTGTGTGTGTGTGTGTGTGTATATATACTGTTGCGTTTGACCAGATGTTCCTCCAAGTGGGATGTAAAACGCTGGTCAGTCCCAAGTTCCTTAGATGACATATAAACTGAACTAAAATGTACCACCAAGCACAGGATAGGTATTTTGTCATTTATTTTCAAATATTTGAGAATAGAGACCAGCCTCGAACAACACATACAAATGCATAGCCCAAGTTGATCTGAAAACATCCCGGAATGCACTCTCCTCTTCAATATCTGCCCCGCCCTCACTTGTCTCACCTCAAACACATGCACATTGTGTCCGTTATCTCAAGTCGGCCCGAGAAGGGAAGCAGGGAGGACTCCTCTTCTCTGCCTCCTACTTCAAGGCCGTCCACAGTGCAAGCACTTTGTCATGAGACGATCAAAACAATGAAAAGAGTACAAGATGGAACATTAGCTATTTAAAATATGACTATAGAAATATAGAAAGAAGTAACTCTTAATTATGGATAAATGTGGATATATGCATCCGTCAATTCCCCCTTCAAGATCTTCTAAAAAGATCTTCATCACTAGTTCAACACTTCTAAAGCACGCCCCTTTTTGAGCAAGCTAGCAATAAAACAACAGCATAGTTACATGGAAGATAGATGGAGGGAGTCCACGTCAATGTCGTCATGGTCAGGGAAGGAAACCAACAATTCTCGAAAGTCTCCATTTTGCTTGACCCCCTTCAGAGACATAGCAAACCTAGAAACAGGGTGGGGTTGACCTTTGACAGCTCTAACAAAGATGCGGGTGCATGGGCGATAAAGCAACCGCATGAGGCTATAATGGCCAAGAAAACTTTAAAGGAGACTAGGGCAGACTTAATTATGTCAGTCCACCTGCCAAAGGTGGTCTAGAGCCAATCTTTAAAGGGGTCAGAGACACCGGAAACTTCAGTAAGTTCCTTAGACAGGGCTTGGAGGCCTTCTAAGGCCTTCTGAACCAAGCCATTTATGTCAGTCAACTTAAAGGGGGCGGGATAAGTGTGGGGAAAGGGGACGTCCAGCGGAACAAGCAACACAGTCACCCAGGTTTTGGCATCCACCTGAGCCACAGGTTTACCTGTACCCGCTCCTAAGGTCAAAGTTACCAGGCCTTCGGTGGTGATGTCATTAGCACGCACAGATGTGAGAGCCTTTGAAACACCACCGAGGTGGGGTGGTACTTTAGGTGCTACAGAGGGTGTAGAGGTAGTTAACGCCCTCTCAAGGACATTAATTTGAATAATTCCTTTAGAGTCTGTATCAGTCAGGTCAACCCCCAAAACAACATAAAAGGGACGATGGGCACCACTTACCATAGTATGTTGTCTGCATCCGACACCAATGGTTCAGGGTTGGGTCGTAACAAATATAGAGGTTATTACCACGGTAATTGCTATTGTGTCCCCCGTAATTAATCACACTGCACAGGTCAAAAAAATAAGTCTTGCTATCCCCTTTGACCCAGTCTATTTAAAGTCTGCTGTATGTTCTAAGACATTTGTCAGTCACTGTCGTCAGGAAGGAAGAACTGAGACACAAAGACAGTAGAACAAGCCCAAGCAGCAGTCTGTCAAGGAATACTAGTCGGGTGTAACATCCTGCCTTTCGTCTATCAAAATCAGAGTAATTTAGGTAACAAAACGGGGATAAACATCAAACTTTTCACTTAATGTAACGACACAGATAGTTATGCTGCAAACAAGCAAGAGAAATTGGATAACTTCGAGTATAAAGGCTGGTCTCAAATAAGGATATACAATATAGAAGTTGAAAAGAGTAATATAGGTAGAAAATCTCTCTCTCAGCGTCGTCTTCTGGGCTGTAGGATTATGTGTGTGTAATTAAAGCCTCGCTCTTCTATGACCTAGAGGGGGAGAGGTTACTAGCACAATCACCCCTTATGTGTGTTACCTCGTTAACACACACACTAAAAATGAGTCGTTTTCTGCTCCCGTTCTTCTTCAGATGCCTCAGGCTCAAAAGGCGCTGCTGGGGGGTCGTGTGGGGCAGATGTAGTGGCGATGTCAGCAATGACATCCGCTGGTAATCTGTCAGGTTCTTCAGCAGGAGTGTAGAGGGAGAGGTGGTACCAGGTGTCCCCTTTTCCAGCTAGTCGAAGGGCGTGAGACGTCCGTTCCACGACCTTGAAGGGACCAGTCCACCTGGGCTCCGTCCACTTGCGTTTGATGACCTAGATCTTGACCCTCTCAGCGGCCGGAAGGGAATCTGGAGTGGCGGGCTGTCATCCTCGTATCTGTACAGAAGAACTGGCACACAAATTCTGCATTTTTTTTGTGTAAAATACCATTTTGGTTTTACGCTGAGTCCTCCTTCCATGGCGGCTGCTGGTCCTGGGCTGACCTGTATGCAGCTCATAGGGTGAAAAACTCAAAGGGCGGTAAAACAGTTTTATTCACAGACCTTCGAATGATCATTAACGCTAATTGCAACATGTCAATCCAATTAAATTTGGTCTGTGCACAGATTTTAGCCAATTAGTTTTTAATGTTCTGGTCCATCCTTTCAACCTTACCTTGGGACTCAGGATGGTACCCCAAACCTGTGTTCTAGTCCGAAAGCCTTTTCGACCAAGGCTAAGTGAGTTTTTTTTTTTTTTAAATGGTTGCCGTTGTCTGACCTAATCTTTTTGGGGAAACCATGTCGGGGTACTAGGTCATTCACAAGTCATTTAATTACTGATGTTGCATCCTCTTTTGAGGCTGTTGTTGCTTCCGGCCAACCACTGTAATTGTCAACACAAGTCAGTACGTACCTTTTCCCTTGTACCGTATTGATCATATCAGTGAAATCAAAGACTATACATGGTTCACCCTCACCTCCTCCATATTCTAAATTTGATCTACTAAAGTACTATCGATGTGTAAAATCGTTATTTTCAAATTAAAATTAGTTATAACTTCTTACCCACGGGAAAAACGTTAAAACTATGGAATGTGTCAGAGTCGGATGATTGTCGATTTTGTTCCAAGGAGTCTGTATCTACCCTCACTCACCCCCTTCTGTTTCTGAAAAAAGGTCTGTGTTAGTAATACTATCACTTTCAGAAACATCTAAGAAAAAGGTCAACTAATAGCCAAGTAGCGGAGGACAAGTCATGTTTGAGGTCAATGATAGTCTCTTTAGCCTCTGTGGTCCACTGGGGGGTGTTGTTAGGGTAGGGGACCCCTTAGCAATATCACAAATAACTCAAACTCCACTAAATATGCTTATATTTTATATTGTCACAAATACTAGAAAAATACTACCCGTATGGCGGATGCTTTATCAATAGTATTTTGAAATTTTACCACACCTGGTGGCCCCAATAATTGATTAAGTCAAGCTCATGTTGTAGAAAGTCGAATGATGCGGACACGTTTGTTACTGAATACTTTCTATCAGACTTCTGCCATGGCAACTTTGTGTATGTATTGAGCAACTATAATTATTTGATATGCTTAAATGTGTAATGTGTCGTTCTAGCTCAGCTGTTGTGTAGCTGCTAGCTCCTCGTAGCCAACAGGTGTCTAAAGTGCAGCCCATAGTTATGTGTTTAACACAACTATGTGCTAAACCTAAACAATTGAAAATGTGTTATTGGGGTGTCGGTGTAATGTTTGGCAGCTACGCCGTGTCTTATCATTGCACCTAAGTTCTTTGGTTTTGTAGGCGAGACAGAGAGCAAGTGAACAATGTGGGACACAATTGTGTCCATCTTATACCATGCTAGTTGTTTCAAAGATAGGTCAACATGAGCAACCACACCTTGAGTTCCAACATATATAAATATACAAAGGAGTCAAAGGTCTCCTGGTATGAGTGTCTAACTGGTGATCATAACATATGGCGAGTCGGGTGGCAGAACACACGGAAGCATCTCAGCCAGTCAGGGTTTTCACTGTTAGAGCAGTTGGATGTCAGCCATTCCTGTTGTTTCAGGCTGTGGTATGAGCTCATGGAGGAGCCTTGGTAGTGGTGTCGCAGCTTGGTGGTTGAGCCGTCAGGTAACACCAGGAATGTTCCTTCTGTGCGATTTGAATGTCAGGGTACAGTTTGTAAAGGAGGTCCAGCAATCTGAACCGGAAGTGGTTTGGTGACAGGTAACCTTCTTGTGACCCCAGCGAAGCCTTCGACCTTTAAAGAGGAAGCACACAGTTTCTTTGGTACCTCTGCATTCAGAATCGAATGGGTGGCGCCAGTGTCAATCACGAACTGATAACATTGTCGTTGACACTCATGTCCAGCAGGGGGCCAGTCTGTATCTCCTGCTGGGGCTCCTGCGGTGGGCGTCCTTTGCCACGCTTTTGTGTTTGTTTGTTGGCACTACGGAACCTTTCCTGTTCGAAAATGTTCGGACAGTCACGACTCCAGTGACCAGGCTGGTCACAGCCGAAACAGTTTCCACCCCGGACTGGCTTTGAAGCACCGTGTTGTCCACCACCCGAGTCCAACCGTCTGGTCGCACGTCTGTTGAGGATTCTTTCCTCCACCTGTTGGAACTCAGAAGCAAGGTCACCCAGTGCTGAATATACCCTAGCTGATTTTTTACTAATTAGTTCTTTTGACCTTTTATCTTCAGCGATCTGTAAATTAAGGAGTTGCTTCCTTGCTGCTCTGTCATTAGCCTTATCATCCTCATCTTGAGGAAAGAGACTGCGCATAGCAGTAGCTATGTTTGTAACGTATGGTGTTATCGGTGAGGTCGAAGATTCAGCCATTAATCCTGCTTGTTGTTCTGTATTTTTGCCATCTTGTGTGGAAACACAACGATACAAAATGCTTCTAAAGTCTGCTACGGAGAGAGTGTATCCTGCTGTTAGCTTGTCTAATGTGTTGGGCCAAAGACTCCCACCTTCAGACACAGGTGGAAGTTTGTCAACAATGGCTTGCATGTCTGCCACAGCAAAAGGCTTATATTGAAATCTGCCGCTTTTATCAGGAAAAAGTGGATATGCGTGTCCCTCCAGCTTTTTTGAGCGTGTGTTGTATGCATGTGGTTCATGTGGGTGTTGGTCAATGTAGCCTTCCATTGAGCCATTAACAGTTACAGGAGACCACAAAGTCTGGCTCTGTTGTGTGTTGTTCAAGAATGTCTGATGTGCACGTGAGAGGCTGTCATCTACTGGGGGAGGGCATTTGTTTATGGCAACAAAATGGTCTGGCGTGTAAAGTGAGGAGTTTTGCGTTGACTCATGCATTATCTGCTGTCTAGTAAGATTAGGCATATTCGGAGGTTTTCCGCTGGGTGGATGTTATTTTGGGGCTTAGGCACCAGAGGTGATTTACACTCAGGAGACAGCGTTAGTTTTGGAGGAGGGTTCAATCTTAGAGAGGCTGTGTGAGCACCGCCCTCATTTGTCACAGGAGTAGGGGGTGGACCAGAGAGCTTTGTTTCTGTTTCGACCACCAGGGCTCCTCCTGTGACTGTCAAAAGTGGGTATAAAGACGCCTCCGGCTTTACGTCATAGGGCGGTGGCTTAGTCAAAGTCTGGGCGGGTCGTTTGAATTGTCTTACGCATGCGCGGCAGGCAAAAGACCAATCAATCCATCTGTCATATTTGTCTCATTAATCATCTGTTCTTTTGCTGCATTTCGTTTTTCCACGTAATCCCCGTTTACTTTTATCATACGCCAAACTCTTAAATTCTCGAGCACCAACCCTGCTCTTTTTTCTCTTGACCTGCCTGTTCCATTTTCACCAGCGCACACACACACACACACACACACACACACACATGATCACGCGCATCCAGCACACACACACACACATGTACGTGTAAGCACTCACGCACACACAAGCAAGTGCCTACGGCCCTACGCACACACACACACACGCACACGTAAGCACTCTCTCTGCGTTTCACTTTACCATAAAACTTCCAGTTACTTTTTTATTTTATTTTTTATTTTACCAGACGTTTGAGTTCACAACTTTTCGAGTATTGTAAACTCCCTCTTAACCCTTTCAAGTAACGTTCTCTTTTTTTCTTTTTTCTTTTCTTTTTTTAAACTGTACCTGCTAATTCCATTGTCGACAACAGTGCATTCAATTGATTATTAAACAGTAATGATTCATCACATTTTCCCCAGCCGTCATCACATTCTTGTCTGTCACACTCCTTGTCCATTGTGTCTATTTTTCCTTAATTTTAGCGCACACTAAAGTGTGGGAATCTTTATTGTATTTATTACAAATGGCCTCCAGCCGTGGAATTTATCATATGGTACAGAAGGGCCTCCTCCCGTACGATTCTTAATTTTAGCGCACACGTTAATGCCACAGGGACCTCGCAACCAGGGAGTATTTATTGTACTTTACAAATTGCCTCCAACCCATCCTTAGTTTGTGTGCACATAAAAATGTCAACAGGGAACTCACAACCAGGGAGTATTTACTGTACCATATGATGGGCAGCCATCCCGTTACACTTTTTAGGGAAGACCAAACACCCAGGGCGAGCCACACCCGACTATTTGCTTACTCGTCAGTGAAGCAGCCCGTCACGGTAATCTTGACACAATGACGTGAGTGGTATTCACAACTTTTATGCAATGGTGGCTACGGCAAAATGCAACCAATCCATCAAAATGCAATCAATCAATCAAAATGCAATCAATCTATCAAAATCACCACTCTGTGTCTGGGGTACAATTATGTGTTTGACTTACAGACCTCAGGACAGACTCCTAATGCAGATTTTATCTAAAAAGAAAGGTTCTGCTTACCTTGAATTATGTTTTGGCCATGTGAGTCTGTCCAGAAGATTGCA